>NC_079381.1:3022500-3282500 GCF_021018895.1 Seriola aureovittata
GTGGTGGTACAGGGTTAGACCGTCTTGGCTCTGTAGTGCTGACTTGTACAAACATGAGGGCAGGTCCATGAGGACAGCTCTTGGTAGCCTAAGGCGTCCCAATAAGTACTCATCACTGCAAATAAATCTATATACTCATGGAAAATTAGTTCCCTCCGTAGGGCACGATCTGCAGTATCTTGCAGCAGCAGTAAATACACCACTGTGTGAGCAGGCCTTGGGTGCAGAAGGCCTACTTTTGGCCTATAAATAGATATCGTTACAGTGCATACCCCCAGCTCACCATCTGGCAACATGGATATCAGGGAACCGGGGGGTGATACCACGCTGCTGTGTCTGGTGGATCAGAGACAAATTCCCTGCCCCCTTTGTCAACTATGTTGGCTATAAGGAGGCTTCCTTTAGGAAGTCAAAAACTGTGATCCTGTGTGACCTCAATACCTCAAGGAAAAAGTAAGAAGGTTTGTTTTGAAAGAAAAGAAAACGTATGTTGTTTGAAAATGTGTTCCAGCGTGAGTTCATTACCTACAAGGAAAAAGTACCTTTTATATTTTTTATACAAGCTGCTTTATTTTAGAAAACTGAATGGGTGATGTGGCAAATATTGTATCATTGAGCGGTCAGTACGACTAGAAGAGACTAGTAAAGCTCTATATAAGTGAAAGTTCATATACCATTTACATATAAGCCGTTTTGGGACTCCCCCTGCAGAGCTCAAATGAATCTACAGCTCTCTAATAAGTTTGACCAAACTCTGAATATTGTGACCTTCATGAAGCTGTGATTTATCACAGGACTGGTGTGTTGAACTTCATTAGTTTTAGCTCAGTGTTCCTAATAAACTGGCAACTGAGTGCAAAACATGTGAAAACTGTGTACACTATATATGGGCTAACAGGTTTAGCCTGTTTTTGTCAGGTTGAGAAACTTAGCACATCGTCTTTTTACACTCTTAGAACAGATGGCTGTAACATATTTTAATACCTGTTTGTAGATACTACTGGACCAGATGCAGCACCATCATCTTCCTCTTCCTCATCATCATCGTCGTCATCTTCCAGCTTCCAGCAACTTCCAGCTGTGACCGGACCAGACTGAAGAGGTCCAGGTTTGAAACAACTCACGAGGCCTTCTCCAAGGCCACGTGCAACAGCGGGGATGAAGAGGAGCTTCTGCAGGTGCAACAAGCACAACACGCCCATGAGGAGAGAGTGTTTGGCATGATGATGCAGTCAGTTGCGTCCCTGGACCTGACCGTGGCTTTTGTTGCTTTTTTTTGTCTCCACATCTCGTTTGTCTTCTTGAAGAGGATCATAAATATGGGGGAACTTGTGCACTGTCACTGCCTTATTTCTATAAAGGACATTGTTTAAACATTTGTGTGCACTACAACTTTTAAATAAATAGTCTGAGAAACCTTTCTTAATGAGTGGGCATTTTTCCTTAAGGGTCCTGTCTTATTTCTGGTTGCAGTACTCAAATCACTTTCTGTAGTGGTATTGAAAAAATATCTGGCTGTTAAAAAACCAAACCTTGGCTTTTGTCCTAGTAACTGATGTTGAAAAAGGCATGCACGAGCTCTAGAGGGATACATGTATCCCTTTTATTATGATAAGTTCTCAGCATAGTAGGCAGGCCAGACAGGTGAGAATGCTCTTTGATTGTGGCTATGCAAATTCTCTGGAGGGCACGTATTCATTATATGCATGTATTCCTTTTAGTATGATAAGCTGGGTTGTTAAGTGCTCAGGGGAAATGCATGCTTTCACCTGTGATAATAGGCTGACCAGACAACCTGCAAAACAGTGGCACATCTATACAATAGAGAGGAACTTGAGAAAGCAATTAGCATGTACCTGAAACTGGCACAGTGCTAATTCTACAACACCTCAAGACTTGATTAAAAAAAGGCTTATTTATTTTTCAATATTTGGACGTGAGAAGCTTCATAAATTGCTTTGTAAAATATGGTACATTTCAACAACACAGGTGCATAATGTGCCAAAGAAGCACTGACTGAATGAATAAAAGCTCTCCCCTTGATGTTTTAATATTACATGCCATTCTTCTGATATTAATTATTAAAGACAGAGCATCAGCTGAATGTAAGAAACAACACTTCTTATTGAAGCACAGTCATGCATATTTCAAGTCTTTGTAAACAGGACTGCATGTTCATAACACAGCCGCAGAGTTTACACTCGATGCACGACTCAGAGATGAAGGTCAGGGTTTTTAATATTAATAATTAATAATAATTAAATTAATAATATTAATTTAAAGATGCATTAACATGGAAATGAAAATCAGTGAGAGCACAGTGAAAGAACACAAGATTATATTTGACCAGCGCTGACATGATCCGAGTGAAGCCTCGGTCATAGATCAAAGGCAGCTGCATTTCTTCTTTGTTCTTGGAGATGTTTCATCTCTTGTCTGACAGTTCAGAACTCATCGCTCCTGTTTCCTTTCCTTAATTTCCTTCTTTAACTGATCTGCAATCAGAAGAATCTATCTATATCTATATACACTGCTCAAAAGAATTAAGGGAACCCTCACCAATCTCTGTGAAGAGGACGGGGCGCCAGTGGTGGATCTGCCAGTTCTGGTGTTCTCTGGCGAATGCCAGTCGAGCTGCACGGTGCTGGGCTGTGAGCATCCCTTCATTTTTTTGAGCAGTGCACTGTGTTTGGTTCAGAGAATGGGAGAAAAACATATTTTACAGCCACCTTGTTAGTGGAAACAGGTTGGTGGTGGGCACCCTGAGGTCCTGGGGAAAAGTGAGGAGTAAAAGTCCAGTACAAAGCTGGAGACTTACTTTTCTGATCATCTTTTCTTGAGCGTTTTTAACTTCTCGCAGGCTGGAAATGGAAGTCAGGTGAATCCTGCCTTTCATCACTTTCAGGCTCACGCACACTGTGAAAATGAAATGCATTGTTAGTGTTGATGTTTTTCCCAGAGGAAATGAGGAATGAAAACTGCCACGAGCCTCACCTGTGCTTTGTGTTTAATGCTGATTAGCTAACATGCTAAACTAAGACTAACATAATTGCTAAACATCAGCATGTTAACTGCTGATCATTTCCCAGTGCTGTGAGCTCCACACACTACATCCTGTTCATCTCCACTGAAGCAGAAAGCATAGAAATAAAACTGAAACTACCTGCATGGACAGATCTGTGGAGGAGCAGGGATGTCACAGGTAGAGTAGTATAATGCATTTCTTTCATTTCATATTTTAATAGGCATTAAAAATAGGAATTGTAAAAAGAATGAATAAATTAACTCTTAATCCATCAATAAATAATTGAAATGCAAAAATAGAGGGTTAATTGATCTATTAATTCATGAATAAATAATAGAGTTTGAGAATAAATACCTGGATTCCCTCTTCAAAATGCTTTAACTTTTTTTTCCATGCAGCTGCTTTTCCTTTTCCTATGAGCTAATCGATCAGCTTAGTCATTCAGCTTCTCCTGTTAGCCTTTCGATGACACCCTTGGCCTTCAGGTTAGCTCTCCAACCAATCAGAGAGCTTGTTACACCCCATGGCCAGTTGGGATTGTTTAGCCTGATTTTACTTTTTACCAACTTCAGATTTACAGTCCTGTAGGTTTGTAAAGTTGCTGAGTCTAACCTGTTAGCAAACAGCTGGCTGCTTCCACATCCAGCAGACACAGAGCAACATCATCCCTGTACTGACTCTCCTGTTAGCACCGGTCTGGTCTCAAGTACCTGAGAACATCTGGCTCTTTAGCTGGTGAACATTATATCATGAGTGGGTTTGATTCTCCACATCCTTTTTGCCCATCCTTCTTTCTCTTATCTGCTCCTCGTCTCATTTCCTTCTAATGGCGAGTGAATCCTAACCTAACTGAATGACTAAAATGAAGAACATGAATGTATGTGAATAAGTAAATGAAGACAAAGAGCTCATGGTCAGTTTTCATACTCTTATATCTTTATTGGTGCCGCGGTGTGTTCAGGGACCCGGAGCAGCCACCGGCAGCCACTACAGCAGGAAGAACAGAGCTTTTTGCAGGAATAAAAATATATTAAACAGAACTTCAAGAGATAAAAACAGAGCATGTTGCTTTAGCTTTTTTTTTTTTTTTTAACATCAAAGTGAAGATTGTCACTCGTGTTCTTTTTCTGAGTCAGCTCAGCTCAGACACCAACTCAAAAACCTAATGTTTGTCTCTTAGCTTACTATTAAAATGCTTTCAATAACTCAAGGTTGTTTTATTACATATGAAAGTTTTCCTCTGGTTGCTTCAACACAGAAACCACATGCCATCTCATCTTTTTACCAGGGCCCTATTCAGTTAGGTTGACTGTAAAGCCTGGATTTTTCTGAATATAACTGGAGCTGTTGTCATAGCAGCACGTCCTCATAACCACGACTTTCATGGTTTTAAATGAGAAATTATCAAGATCTCTTGGTGTCTCTGTGTTAAAAAGAATAATTAGAAGAAGCAGGATCATTATAACCTGAATTAGTTAAAACAGGTTTAAAGAACTGCAGGTCCTCCAGAGTTTTTCACAGCATTTGTTTTAAACTTGCACAATAACCAGATGGGTAGACTGTGGTCGACTCCAGCCACTGAGAGCTGCTGTAGTAACTAATAATTTATCTCAAGATGAGTTGGGCTACATAACAAACTGAATGCATTTGGCAGCTGTGACATCTGCAGGAGGAACTTGTGAATAAAACAACCTGAGAAACTTTCATTCAGTCAAGCTGTCACAACAAGCTGAGAGGGAAGGGAAACAACACAAAGTGATTCATAGGTAAGATGTTTACATCAGCATCTCATTAACAATCAAATTGCACTTCACTAAAAAAAACAAAAAACAAAAAACGATCAAACAAACAAAAAAAAAAACCTAAACTTTTTTCTATCTGGGCGAGTACGACAGATAATCGTCTATACAGTAACATTCATACGTATGATTTAGACTCTTTAAGAGGAAGTTATAAATAGAGATGAAACCATGCAGAGTGAGTAAGGGAAGGGAAGAAGACAATAAAAACATAAATATGTGAAATGAAAGAAGAGTTTAAAAAGTGAACAACAAATATAAGTTGACAAACAAAATCTTTCACAAGAGGACTGAGAGCGAGACACGGGGAGAGAAGTCAATTCTAGGTTTTTTTCAAGATAACTTTTTCTCTTTATTTATTTTTTTAAACCTTTTGTAATACTGTATTCATTTTCAACAAATATCATTAATCAGATAGTAGCAGCAGTTTTTTATTTTTTGAATGTTTAAATTTTTTTGGGCTCTGTTGTCCTGCAGCAGGGGATGATGGGAACTGACCTCGGGGCAGCTGAACAGCTCCGGGTCACGCTGGGGTCATTTGCACCAAAACCACCTTAACCTTTGACATCATCTGTTTCACTGCTTTGTTTGTGTTGTAACAAATATTTAACTCTTCAGTGAATGTTTCATCAGCAGAAGCAACATGAAGGACGATTTTCACTGACAACTCTGATGAGCACCGTCTCCCGGGGAGCTGCCTCTGTATTGCTTTTTAATGCAAATTAAACAAAATCTCTCTCTTTCTCCCCCTACATTGACTATTGCTGAGGGAGTCACGCATCACGGTCGCTGCCTAAATTTAACTGACCGTAGTTTAAATTCTTTATTTTAGTCTGAAAGTGAAACAGGAAGATGATGTCGGTGTTGAGGTGGTTTTGGTAAACGGCTTCCGTCACTAGGAGGCACTGACTGGCTGCAGAGGCGGGCAGGGGGAAGAACTGCCTTCCTGTCGAGACAACAGGACACTGCAGGTGTTCAGACCTCCTCCTCCTCCTCCACCTGATGTTATCGCCCCCGTCGCAGGTGTCGCCCCCTCCTGGACGGTGATGGTGGTGGTGACGTCTTCGTTGTACAGGCGCTTGATGCCGTCGAAGAAGTCGTCCACCTCCATCTCCTCCACCTGAACACACAGTCAATCATACTGTGAATACAAATCACTCTCATGATTAATCAGTTCATCACCACATCAAAAAAGTTGTCCTGTCCTGCCTCCTCCTAACGACATCCATCTCCAAAATCAACCCATCTTCTCACAACCTGATCTTCTCAAGACTGGACGACTGTCACTCCCTCCTCTGACATAAACCAAAAGTCTCTCTGTTGACTTTCATTGCTTTCAATTTGTTTGTCACTTTGTAACCTCTGTTTTTAAAGGTGATTTATAAATTAAGTTATTAGTTATTGTTTATTATTATTATTAACCATTCAATCTGTAACATGCCAGAAAAGAGAGAAAGATTATTGAGTATTATTAAGTATTCACAAGTTCAGTCTAAAACTCAAAAATCAAAACTGTTGTGATTAATTTTCTGTTGAGCAAATAATCTCTGGTTTCTCAACTCCCTACAGGACGTTGGGAGGGAGACAGTGTTACCTTCCGCTTGGCGGAGGCTTTGCAGCGCAGCGTGACCTTCTGCAGGCGGTTGCGATGGTAGAGGTTTTTGGGTGGAGAGAGCAGAGTCGGCATGCTGCTGTCGGTGGAGGAGGAGATGGAGCTCCAAGGCTGCGGACTCCCCTCCTCCCCTCCAGCAGGTGTCTGTAGCTGGGCAGGAGAGGTGTTGACGAGGGCGTGGTTCCTCGAAGACTCGGTGGTGGAGGTGACGGTCCCTGGAGAGAAACAAGTTACAGAAATACTTTAATAATTATTTGTATTGACTTCTGAACTTTCTCAAATAAAAATCGTTTTTCTATCCATGCAGTTTTCTTCCCCGTGAAAACCTGGAGCTTACACTACCCATAATGCAACTCGACTGCCGATAGTTATGCTGTTAATGTAGCCTTGAACAGTTAGCTGAGGTCTGGTCAGCTCACTTCTTTCCAACTCCACAATCCCAACTGTTTTTACTTTTCAAACTTGTAGTTCAGCCTCCACCACCGCTGACTCAAGTGAACGCAGTTTATTTACAACTTTTTTCACATATGCAGTAGTACAGTAGACTTTGGGTTAAATCAGCGGCGTTCCCCTTTAAATGTACCCAGTGTGCAGCAGGGGGGTGGGGGGTCCTGGGCCGGGTGCCGCAGAGCGGTTTGGCTCTGCAGGGGTTGGTAGATGTAGACAGTGTTTGGAGGCAGGGAAGCTCTCAGTGTGGACAGTCTACGAGCCACCAGCTCTCGACTCCTGATCAACTCAGAACTGTTGATCTAAGAGACAAAGAGGAAGAGGAGAGAAAGACGAAGGAGACAAATGAAGGACAGAGTCAGAGAGACGGCGAACAAGAACAACATTTACATATGTTTGTCTGCAGACCTCCCAGTCCCAGAGGCTGCAGCGTTCAGTACTCAAACAAAACCGATTATGAGTAATCAAGGATATTTGGAACCGATATGCCAACACAAAACTACTGCTACATAAGGATTGTCTCTGTGGCGTCCAGGTGTTTCTATTATTTTCTCCACCCCATTTATATCTATGAAACTAAGCCAAATAACAGAAATACCTCCTCCATACCTCCTAATACTGCTCCAAACACTACATCCTCCACAATGATCTCACAGTGGAATCAACAACTGTCTAAAACTATTTTAATACAAACTGAACATTATAACCTTCATGAAATAGGATTTACTGCAGGACTGTTGTATTAAACTTCATCAGTTTTAGCTACATGTTCCTAATAAACTGGCAACTGAGTGTATGTTAGTAATTATCAGTTGTATGCTCAGGCTGCAAAGAGCCTGACTGGGGTTAAGGTCAAGGTAATCTTTATTATCCCAGAGGGGCACTTTCTTGCGCAGCCAGCAGTAAATAAATACAATAAATACAGTGATCACACACTTTAAAAAGCCAATGGTTGCAGGGACAAATGAGTTTTTGAATTTGTTGGTCGTGCATCTAGACATGACCAACAAGCCAGATGCAGCTTATACTTTCCTCAAGATTTGTCCCGACAATTTTACTACACAGTCTCACAATGGTTTACAACCTGTTCCTGTTTGTCAGGGTAAGTGATTCAAACCAGCAGATCCATGAAAAGGTTAAAACAGACTCAATAAAACAAGAATAAAACATGGAACTAACTGGTTGCACTCGGTGCTGGTACTACTGAAACTGCATATATACGCTGAAATACCAATGCATAAACCGTGTTTCCACCGCAGGAACTTGTAAATGAGAACTGTTTTAATATACTGTATATGTGAGCACATTGACCATATGTGGTCCAGCCATATAGTGTGGGTTTTAACCTAGTCTTGTTTTATCTAAGGAGTTCTACTCTCTTCAGTCTTACTGTTAATCCGTCTTGCTCTCAGCATCCTTATTCACTACATTCAGGTCATTAGTTTGAATTTGTTCAGACCCCGAGGTTCATTCTGTAGGAAATCCCCCGCAGATCCTGTTGTTCTTCATGTGAGTGTTGTTCTGTATTTTTAAGACGATCCACTTTGAGGATATTAAACTTGTCTGGAGTCTCCTCTTTGTTTGTCGCTGTGTTTTTAACAGAAGCTCAGTATAAGCTCTCTGCTGTTTCTCCATCAAGACTGCCATTTGTTGGTTTTGGTCACATGATCCACACTGACCATTTAGCGCTTTGACTGGCCATAAATTGTACCTAATAATGAAAAAGAGGCAGTGTGGTACCTGTGCCCTCTTCAGCAGGTCAATAGTGAGAGCCAGCCAGTCAGGACAGCAGGTCTCCAGTTCCAGGGTGATGAGGGCCAAGGCCAGCATGGATCCTCTGAGCTATAGGAACAAATGAAGGACACACCTGTTCAGTGTCCAGGCAAAAAAAAGCTCAAACAACCAGGATTAAATGATGTCATGAATAATAAAATAAAATACAGTTTAAAGGAAAGTGCATGAACACCTGAGCCTCAGATGTGATTATCCTCCATTTAATGTTCAAGAAACAGAATATACCTTTAATTAGCCACTGGAACATTATGGAGGTTTCTGCAGTACAAGAGTGAGAGTGTGTGTGTGTGTGTGTGTGTGTGTACCTGTATGAGAGTGTGGTCAGCCAGACAGTGGTACAGTCGCTGTGTGAGCAGGGCGAGGTGCTGAGAGCGGTTCAATCCCAACATGGAGTCCAAAAACCCAGAACGACACGACAACACCATCGCATGGAACTATGGGAGGGAGAAGAGGACGAAGTTAGATGGTAAAGTTAGGTTCATCTAACAAGTAATATATGCTTTGTTCCATTATTTCAATTATCTTAACTTAATAAAGTCAGACACTATCAGAACAACATTTTGCTATTTGTATGGACAATAAAGTCTTGTACACCTTTGACAAAAACAGGCAGATTTTTAATACTTTATGTTGACACTCGTGGTAACAGCTTCAAACTAGATGGCAATAAAAGTTAAAATGCTGTTGTTTAACATCTTCAAATGGTCAGAAACAAAAAAAACAGAATCCAGAAAATGAACTGCTGGCATGACACAGATTTCTATTCATTTACTGAAGTAACATCACATGGAGAAAAACACCTTTAATAACTGGAGATAAATGAATTAGAATGTTGTGGAAATTGTATTTAAGTAAAATGAACTGCAGGAGGTGAAGCACAGAAAAAAGCATTTTCCAGTAGCCATTAACTTAACTTCACTCAACTTTTTTCCACCAGGTGTCACTAACTGAACTGATTAGAAATCTACAAACACAAACACGCCTCTGGACAGCAGCGTGACCTCATCAGATACACCAGTTATTCACTGATGACAGATCGCACAATGTGGGAAATGTTCAGTGAGCCAACAATTTACTAAAAAGCAATATAACACACTTTTAACTCTGATGACTTTAACTCTAGTTCAGATCATGTCAGATGTGTATGTGTGCGTGTGTGTGTGTGTGTGTGTGTGAGACAGACATACAATGTGCAGGAAGTCCAGTGCTGTGGCGGTGTGCAGGTCCCAGTTCAATTTGTCCAGGATGATCCTCTCCATCCTCAGGATCTCTGATGGAGAACAGCCACAGCTGCTGGAGGCAGCCAGCTCCCTCAGAGAGGGCACACACTGACACACACAGTACACATTAATACTCAGAACTGATTGTGCGTGTGTTCACAAGGTGTGTATCGTGTTTTTTGTGCTCACCTCGTCCTCCTCACATGTCTTGGCAGCCAGGAAGAAGCAGGCGATGGCGATGCAGCGCAGGTACTTTGGACGGGCCTTGAAAAAAAAAACAATCCAATCAATCAGTAAATCAATAACATCCCTAGAGTCAGTTTAACACAAATGTGCTGAAGTCAACATGAAAGCAGCTGACAAGTCTGTTGGAAGATGTTATTATCATTATAATACTATCAAGTGTAAAACTGTGATTATGGCTGAAAATTCAGACCACTCTGTTGCTCAGTGCACTCACTGTAATGCTCCAGTACAGCCACAGTTCATCCATGCAAGTGACCATGAACAAACTGGAATCAACTGACGTCATTTAAAGATTCAATGTGAAGATTTTGACTTCGAGCCACGTAGTTTTTAATGAGCTCCTTATGGTTTGGTATTAGTCCACTTATCTACAGGTGGCAGTAATCAAAGGCAGAGAGGAAACAGATTGCTAACAAATAAACATGGATTTAAATGGTGCAGGTTTCAAAATGTTTTCAAATGTTTTCTGAGGAAGCAACAGTTACACAGTGAGTTTTGGTGAGTAACACATAATGCAAACAGAAACTGTTTACAAGAAAAAAATTCCACAGGGCAACTTTAATTCCTTTTTTTGCCCACCTGCATTTAAAGACAGAGAGCAAGAAGACTCTCTGGTCTGATGAGACAGAAACTGAACCCTTTGGGCAGAACACAAACACTATGTCTGGCCAACAGCAGGCTCTGCTCATCACCTGGCTGCTGCCATCCCTACAGTGAAGCATGGTTGTGACAGCAACATGCTATGGGGGTCTATTCAGCAGGGACAGGGAGACTGGTCAAACCTGAGGGAAGGATGAATGCAGCCAAATACAGAGAACAGAGTGGACGTGACCTGAGACTGGGGTGATGTTTTACCTTTTAGTACAATGACCTGAAGCATACAAATTCCCTCGGACTTACCCCAAGCCACAAACACGACACCTTGGTGTGATCTTTGATTCAGGGCTAAACTTAAAAGCTCATGTGTGGCTTTTATCACCTTAAAGATACTTCTCTCTCTGAGTGACACAGAAAACACTTACATTCTTACATCTTCAGCAGACTTGACTACTGTAACGCTAACCAAAAAATGTTAAAAAGCAGCTACAGGACCAGATGGAGAGGACGCAAAACTCCTGGTGTTGAAGCCTGTCTGTTCTCTGTATTGATTTTTAAATTCTTTTACTTGTTTTTTGTGTCAATGTTATTATAGCTTTTAAAATCTATTTCATTGTATCTCATCATCATCTTTCTCAATTGATTTGATTTTTTTCAGCTTATTAGTCTGTGAAGAACGATGAACTGCACTAACCTGTATCAAAAATGCTTTACAAATTAAATTGGAGTGATTGATTGAAGACAATGCTGGAGTGGCTTCAGGACAAAGTGGGATTACACCAAATTCAAAAATCTGAGTCTAATTTTTACGAAGCACATTTCTCTGTCTAAGATCCAGTGGAAGGATATTCTACGATCAAGGATCTTGGAAACAGTAAACAGCCTCACCAGAAACCTTAAAAACATCTATAAAAGAGGAGAATGATGATCGTAGAGGAACAGAACAGAAAATGAAAGGCAGATGCAGGTTAGTCAGTGTATCAAGCAGTGCAGTTATGGGATCTTAGTTTTTGTATTAGTTGAAATCCTGGCTGCAGTGTCTGAATGAACTGTGATGTCCTTAAAGTCCTTTTATGTAGCCTTTAAAAAAAAAAAAAAAGAGACCTGCAGTAATGTGAGTGACCTACAGGGGCTCTGAGCCTCTCTTTGAGCGCTTTGATACTTTCACAGCATTAATATAAAACCGAGACCTGGTCAGAACCAGATGAAACGTCAAATGGTGATTGAGTTAATCGTGGATGCGTACAAACAGAAGGGGTCTCCGGTCATTTCTGCTTTCTACAAAGCTTTGGGAGAAAGCAGGAAGGAAGCAACCCTTCACATAAAAGCAAAATGAGAAGCAGAGCTAAAGAGTCAAATAACAAAGGAAGAATGGTATGAAATGTATGAGACACAAAGAACATCCACAAACTCACTGGTAAGGAGGGAATTCTGTTGGAAGAATCTAACCCATTTTTTCATAACACCCAGTGTTAGTGCTGAAGTGAGACAGTCACTTCTAGAAGGAAAATATATGAAGATTACTTGCTTAAAGTCATAAAAGTCATTTTAATTGGTTCTTCCACCTTTGTTTGCAGAAAAGCAGCTTGAGTTTGTATCACAGCAGCACTGATCAATATCCACTTCAGCCACTGGTTATTAATAATGCCTTCAATGCAATTTATTTCAGACGATTCAAGACATGAAGAAGTGTTTTTATTTTGTTTTTTTTTTTTTTTAAATCAGACTTGAGGGCAGAAAGACTCAGCAGTCTGCTTCCTACTTTAAGAGTAAGAGTATTTATTGACCAGATAGTTGGGGTCACAAAAACAGGAGATATGAAAATCAAATGCTTACATAGACACAAAAATAAAAAAAAAGGGAAATAGCATTTCTTATCAGGAAACACCGAGTCTAGCTGCTGATAATCCTGGAACATTTTGTTTCTCAGCTAAAAACTTCTTGTCTGTTGTGTGGGACAGTCCTGACCTGACAGAGCGTTCAGAACTGACACTTGTTCCTGTGTAAACACTGACAATCAGCTGTGAGGCGGCTGGAGGAAAAGTCATCATAGCTGTACTGGAAATCCAAGCGACAATATTTGACTACACCTCCTACAAAGAAACAGCATTTTTTCCTTTGTTTCTCTTCAGATATGAAGCATGAAAAGCCAATTTTAGCTTCCACCTCTAAGTCAAATCTTCCACAATTAAAAATCTGATAAACTATAAACTTGTTTGAGCACATTAAAACAAATTATTTGTGTGGATTATTAGTTAAAAGCAGCATTTTCGTTTACATGGTTCACAAAACAAAGTCTCTAATGTCCTGGCTGGCTCAGATGCATGATAGATATGGATAAAATCCTATATGTATACGATGCATGTGATTTACTGTAGTGCACAAAACTACAGAGAGGATGGGGAATTTGAAAGATTTTACTTGTACTTTAAATAGTAGTATAATAGTGTAATAATTTTAACTGCAGTACTTGGGTTTTAGTTTCAGTATTGTAGTACTGGTGGTATTTAATTACCTTGATGGGAGCGAGGAAGCGGTCCAGAATGCTAACAGCTAACACCAGGGTCTCTGGGTACAGCTGCAGCCTGCTGTGGAGCTCCGTCAACCAGCGCACGGCCTCGTCCCGCTGGGCCGGGGAGATGTCTGTATCCTGCAGCAAACAAAAGGTAAACGAGATCAACCTCATTGTCTTGCTAAGCCTTCGGGATATTTGTACTGGCCACTGAAACATTTGTTCTTATCCATGTTTCCCCACAAGGGCAATGAAGCATATACATAAACTTTTTCTGTATAATGGAAAATGAGACTGAACTTGTATTCTAGTACAGATTTTTCCCATAATTCCTTCTTTATTCTTTGCTTTCAAACCTACTTGAGTGTAAATGGCCATATCTGTAAATACAGTGAAAATAGCTCTCACCAACATATGAAGCTGCTTTCTGGAAATTATCAAACTGAATTCTGCTATCACAAGAAAACAGTTCTGACAGTTCATCGTAGCTCAATAATTATCTGTTACATTGGGGACAGAGAATAAAAACACTTAATGTTTTCATGATCATGAAGAAAAGGTTTTTTGATATCAAGAAAGAAAGTTAACTTAATATCATCGTTTTTCTGCGGCTTAGTTTTGAGGTAGTTAAGAACAAAAATGTGTCTACAACTTTCTGCCTTCTCTGCCAACACAAACTCAGGTTTACAGTTACATAAGGGAAACTGTCTCCAAACAGAGGTAAGAGGAAACCTCCAAACAAACAAAACAGGTCATGAGTCCTCTCCTCTCTCTTATAGACAGCAATGCTATTTCAGGGCAACACTTGGCCTGGTTTCCATACAGGGCCAAACAGGGTTAGACAAAACTTACTAATCCAACTCAATCACCTAGTTTTTAGGAAGGACTACACAGAGGCCTTTGCGACTGACACACTTCCACCAAAAGGACAAACCAGCTCGACAGCAACAGCAAACCTGCCACCAAATCTCCTCAAAAAAACATTCCAGGAATTCCTTTTGTACTTCTCACAGCTGAAGCAATTCATCAGCTGATGTTTCCTTTTCAGAAGTTTCCACTCAATGAAAATGTTTAATAACATGTAGAGACTTTTAGTTTGCATATTATGCATGTGGAGCTGGGTTTTTAATCTGAAGCGGTGACATGGGTAAAACATGGAAGATGGTCTGAATGGGTCAACATGTGTTATCCAAGTTAAAAAGGTCGATGCAGTCCAGTTTAAACACAGGTTTCTCTAACAGATACAGATTTACCATACATTTACTCAAGTATTATTATATAACATAGGAATATAACCCTGGATGCTGCAGCAACGTCTCAAGCTCTCTCAAACATAAACTAATAGCAGAGTATCAGTTGTTACACAAGTCTTAGATAAGGTTACATCACTACTTCCAGCACAAAGGCTAGGCATGACATAACCAAAACCAATATTATGATAATTATAATAAATTGCCAAAATAAAAAGGTTGGAAATACTTTAACTATAACCAGGGCTTACTGGTGCTGACTTCTCATGTTGGTATCAGTAAACCTCTTATTGCTCACAGCTATTATCCCCCATGTTGAGAGTAAACACGGCTGTGTATTTGGGTGGTCATTATGGCCACACAGCATGTTGAATCAAGACAAGCCATGTTTACTTCTTTTTTTTTTAATACTTTTTTTCCTAAACATCACCTCGACACAAAACATAAATTACAGAATTATGTAATTCATTAGTAATTCAGTAATCTTTGTACGTGTAGTCACTGAAATGCTAAAATATTTGACATTTCCTGAATGTGACGCCTTAGATTCAAACTCAATCAATTCTAACTTTTACTATTTCTGATTTGTAAGTCACTGGTTCATTGAGTAGAATGTGTAACACTGGACTAGCAGTAGAGGTCACAAGTCAGAGCGCAACTGACCCCGTTATCCAACTAAACTGCAACTTGACACCGTTTGGCCTCTCAGCCCTGAGCTGTCCAAACTAAAAACAACTGGCCTGCTTCCAGTCTGTTTCCATTGCTGGATAAAATAACAGACAATCTGAGAAGAATCTCAGAGCAGAGCTTCATGACTTCCTCAGTGCCTTCATTCAAAGATGGACAAGGCTTTCTCCTTTCTTCTGAGTCTGTTTCTTTACTGGGGGTGTGTTGGTCAGGTTCAGACAACGACAAAGTGTTACTTCTACTGCAGCAACTAAAGGTAAAATGTGTCACATTGTTGTGCGTTGTTAGCTCAAGCGTTGTAATGCTACAGAGACGCTCCGGCCCACAAATCATATTCTCCAGATGTAAAGGAACATGTTTGTTTGGACAAAGACCAAACAAAAATCACATCATCCTCATTTTTATATTTTTTTTCAGTGAAAAATAAATGCAAAAATGACCATGCCAACTGAAATCACAGTATCTGCCAAAAATAATCGTAATATGATTTTTTTCTGCATATGATGCAGCCCTACTGCAGACATATATTTGAACATCAGCTACGCCTACCAGCTTTCCACGTGATCAGATGCCTTTATGTATTATATCTTAGATGGAAAATGCCACATATACTTTTAAATCAGTAAGGACTAACATCACACCTGCAGCAGTGTATTTTTGTTTGTCTGTCTCTGAGGAGACCGACTGCCTTTGACCTCTTACACTAGTTTACATGCCTACTAACCCAGCCACAGGCACTGATAAGCCTCATAATAGTCTCAGTGCTGTAATTTACTGCCCTTCATTATCAGCACAAACCTACAACCAGGCAGATTCAAGGCCTAGACAAAGAGTTTGTTTTTCTTAACATGAAGTCGGTTATACTAAGACATCTCGATATCATACACAATGTCTTACTAGGCTTTACTGTCCCACATCAGCAGTGGGTTCTGAACCAGTTCAAGCTGTCTAAGGTTTTAGTCTATGCTTAGATTATTTTCTTTTTTGTTCCTCCAGGATTGTTTGAATTTCAGGTTATTAGGAGATGTTTTTGTTTTCCCACCGAGATTAGTCTCCTGCTAATTTCATTCAACTCAAGGAAAAACCTCTTCTCTTTTGTCACTATTTTACATATTCGGACCCAGTTAATCAATTAACACCGGAAAATACCGAAAAGTAGTGCTTTCATAGAGAACAGTGGTTTCCCTACTTAGCTCGACACAAAATTGTTTGTGTTGTGTTGGCCAGATTAAACTGGCAGAGTCATGAACTTGCAGCAGTGACTCAGCATTAGCAGATGAGGATTAACAGTCAGAGATTACCCCTCTGCTAGTTCCATTTGACTTGAAAACCTACACTTTAAGATCAGCTGTGAATATGAAGACACAGTGAAAGAGAAGATGGAAAAGGTAAAAAGAAACAAACACTGTAAACACAAATGTCTGATGAGGAAAAAAATTGAGGCTTGGGGAGCTACTGCAACAAGTCCCACACTGGAAATGATAAAGAAAATCAGTACTGATGCAGTAAATACTGACTTCCTTTACACCACAGACCTAGCACTGATGATCAACCAGGCATGACTTATTAAGATCATTTACTGGCCAATTATGATCTGTGACAAATCAGTGAATATTATTCATACAGAAGGAAGGAAAAGTGCACATGCAGGCAAACGTGTGCAGGTTCACTTTAGATCTTCTCATGGCATGGTAATACAAATTAACTCATTAATGTCTAGATACCAAAGAAAAAAGTGAGACGGAGTGTCACTTACTAAAAGATTAGAGTTACACTACATGACCAAAAGTATGGAGAACATGCATTACACATCTGTATGATAGCTGAACTTGTCATTCCATTAATCTGCTGCTATAAGAGCTGTCACTCTTATTGTCTGAGTCTTACTATATGTCGAACCTGCTGCATGGATTTGCTCCCACTCAGCCACAAGAGCATTAGTGAGGTTCAACACTGATGTTGAGTCATAAGGCCTGTCTCTCAGTCAACGTTCCAGTTCATCCCAAAGGTGTTGGATAGGGTTGAGATCAGGGCGCTGTGGAGGCCAGTCAAGGTCTTCCACACCTAACTGGGAAAACAGGTTCTTTTTTGACCATATAGTGTACTGACTTTAATACATTTGGACAATTTATCTGCAACTGCAGGCAAAGACAACTCCTGTGACATGTCAAAGGATAATTGCCATTCTGTAAAAAAACTTAACCGTGGAAACATACTCAACCACAAAGGCCTACCACGAGGCCTGAGGTGGGTCATGACCTGACAAAGAGGAAAAAGTTCAACTGAACCCAGTGACCAAGCAAATAGGTTCATTAGAAAAGGAAGGTAACCACGCTGCTGCTTTACTATCTAGAATATGGAGAAATATAATATTCTACATTTAAATTTTACCATTAATTATTCAATATATAATTAATAACTGAATTCTTCAGATGTGGTAAGTAATAATAATGATTATTATATTCAATAGTTGTTAGAAATCATTTAAAACTAAATGAATTAGTGGAAGTAAAATAACAAGTACAGAGAAAGCCAATGTAAAAGTGACCGTCTGAAGTCATTTCACACGTATATGACATGGTGTGATATGTGCTTATAAACTGGGTGTGATGAAACAAAGCAATTGTGCCATCATGTGAGGACGTGTCTTGAGACATGCAAACTGGGTGAGACCAGCTGAGTCTGCTGATGATGAAGAAATAAAACATAACAGTGGAGTGTTGCTCAGTGACTCAGTGTGTGTCAGATACACTGCTGCTTCATGATTACGTGTTATAAACTGTCGTGTCTCTGACACTGTAACAGACCTTTCTGAGAACAAACCTAAATTCTACACAGTTCATACTGTGGACACAATCCATCTTATATCTCGAGTGCAATTACCGACATTGTTTTTAAATATGTCTACTTCTAGCTGCTCCTGTGAGAGCACTATGTAACTGATAGGACTTTAGGAGTTTTTGAATTTTGGCCCTCAACAAAAAGGGGCACGTTCACTCCTTTTAGTGCTCATTCATCAACTTCTATTTCTCTAAAGTGATATCCAAACTGCTTTTCATGTTTACATTTATATTGCAGGATATCTAACATCACTTACACTTACTCATGAACCAGTAGTTCATCTGTTGCCAACTCCTTTCAGGACTCTTAATCTTCAAATAAAACTTTAATCACTAATACTTAAACAACTTCATTCAACACTTAAAACAAGGATATAGTCCATAGACTGACATAACTATTGAGACTAAAAGTCCTCTCTGGGCTTCTCTAAAATAAAATACATTCTGTTGTTGATGTTTGACTGTCACTGAAACCTTTACTGTCGTCAGACTGTGTTGGAGTCAGTCGGGTTTTGACATCACATCGGGGACAAGAAGAAGAACAGCGGCGTCCCTCTCTACCTTCAAGAATCTCTTGAAAACTCATCTCTTCCTAGAGCACCTCCTTTCCTAAAACACTAACATTTCTAACTAGCTTACTATGCACTTTTGGTGCACTTCTTTAATACAATCTCCTTGCACTTATTAAATAGATGTAGTATTCAATATTTACACTAAGGTTCTTGCTGCACTGAAGCTTACTGATGTCCCTCACTTACTACTACCAAATAAGTAAATGTAAATCTTATGCCTGAGTCAAACAGTATGGATGCAGCTATGGTGCAATCACTGTCCCAAACTGAAACTCCAAATGCAATTTTGTTAATGTTGAGATTTATTTTTGAGTCAATCCATCCATTACATAATGAATGGAGGCACCCAGAAATGAATCCTCACCTGTGAGGAGGGCTTCTTTGGCACGTAGACCTTCCACATCTTGGCTTCCCTAGAGGCAGCCTTTTCCAGAAGAAAAGACAGCCTCTGGCGTCCCCAGGGTTGAGTGAACTTCATTCTTTCCTCCCCTGGTTGAGCCTACCTCCCCACTGGATACAGCTACCTGCATGGTGACACAGCACATAAGAACATCACATACTCCAACTCATCTAATACACCAAGAAGAGTTGAGCTTGATTTACACATCCAACACCCAATGCCATGGGACAGTGCTGGTGACATTTTGTATCAATAGTTTAAGATAAAAGATTCTTTTGAATCTTAACATTTTACACTTTGGTAACAAAGGAGACACATTCAATGTTCTCACTTACTACAATATACCAGTGTTTTTGTACTCATGCTTGTTTATACTGTGGTTATTATCCATCTAATATCTCTGGGTGTGCTGGGTTATTATGGGCAATGTTGCAAACAAATGAGCAGTTCTTTGATTTGTCAACTATTTTTTTTTTTTTTTTTACCTGCCTGATTATTTTAGTGTATTTCATGTATTCTATCACAATATATATATATTGGTAGTGGTATACAAAATTACATTTACTAGGACATAAAATATAGGATATGAGTTAATATTCCCTATCTCTAAAGCAAAACGTGAAAAATAAACAGTGTGTTGTCCAAATATATTTAGTGCTATCCTGTCCTGTTAATGATTGAACAAACTGCATGCTAACCTGCTAATCCCAAGAAAACAGCAGTAATGTTACACATTTAAAAATAAGAAAGAAAAAAAAAACAAACATAAAACAAACTTTGGACTTGCTATCACGCCATTAAGCACAAAGTTACATAACAGCTTATTAACCTAGTAGATAGCTCGGAATCAAGCTAACTGTAACCATGTCTGTCACAGTCTAACGAGAAGCTAACTTCTCATTATTTTGACTACCTTGAATCTCCTCCGGAAGGTCCCACTTTCTTAGGGAACCACCCGGGTTACCGAAGCAGGTGCATTACCGAGCATTTCCTTCCATTATTACCCTGAATACGACTATTCACTGGAACGGAGCTACTTTGACCGTCTGGCGTTCCTGCAGCGTCGCTAGCAACTTGTTAGCTGTCTTTACAAATTTGTACGTGTCTAACGAATAAATGTTTCAAACGTTGACCTCCACCCTTGGTTGGTGTCAGATAAAATGAGTTGGAGTATGTTTACGGGCGACAAATGAGCTAACTACACAATAGGGGCATTTAAATGGCTGACTCAGACCCAGTAAGTAGACGGAGCCCCAAGCCTTACCTCCCCTGCGAAGCGGAGAAAACCACAGTTGGATTTCATCCGGTCCACTCAATTCAAGGATAATTAGGGGGTGAAATCGGGTACCCGTTGTTTAATTTAGTCGTCCATCTTGGCTTCCATGGTGCTAAGTGCTGGGGAAAAGGGGTTGCTGTAAAAAATGTATAAAAATAAAAGAACGGAATATAGACAGATGCGTCTACTTCCGAGGAGGGGACTCGGGGGGAAGAGAGAAGGTAATAGGCTCCGCCCACGTCCAGGCAGAAAGGGAGGACAAAACAATCCAACCCTCTGTGGAATATTCCCAACATGTATTAAAACTTAGTGATATATAAATTATTATACATACTATAATTCTATATATAGAATAGAAATATACTCAATACAATATTCCTATATGTACTCTCAGCAAGAGTCAGTCGAGAGTTGAGGAGACTGCTGTACTTCGTGACATCAACAAACTCTGTTAGGAGTTTATTGTGTATCCTCCTAAAATATATTGCTTTATTTGCTCATTTCGAAACTAAATATACAGCATACAAAAGATAACAAGGGCTGGGTATGCTTCAAATGACAAGACAAGGCACATTTACTTATATAGTACATTTCATTACAAGTAAACTTCATACTGAAAATCAACCCATCCAAAAGAACGCAGATTTATTCATACAATAATCATAACCCTTTTGACTACTATGATTCCAGGGAACATGATTTGTATGTGTATACGGATGTGGTTCGTCTCAAAAGTGGAACTGTCATTTCTGTCTTCCACAGTAATTGCTTGAGGAAATTATTCTCTTTTGAGGCCAACATTGGCTAGTTAGACTTACATGAATGTTATCACAATGTTTATCTGAAGAAAACATTGGTCGTTGGTGGGTATTGTGTTATAAGGACTACTGAATACAGATTGTTGTTTATTTGCCTTTACATTTACATTTGATTATTCCTATGTCCTTACGTTATTAGTAATGCAGCTAGCCCACAGCCATACTGAGAACCATTCACAGCATTCACTATATTTCTGTCATTTATGGTAAGGTTTGTTATAGACAATTAATAAGACACAACCAAAAAGCACTACGTAATGCTAACATTGCGTCAGAACTCAGTTTAGCCTTAAGCCAATCAAAGCATCCTATTTTGGGCGGACAATTTGAACATACCAAACTGCGGCTCACTGATTGGCTAATGGAAACGTCAATCCCAGGGTGTAATAGTCACAGATGGGAGATACCGTATTTCAGTTCCAGCGGCATTTGTTGATTGATAATCAACATCAAGTGCAAATTTATTTATAACACTGTCGGCAATTCAGTCTAAACGACATCGAAACATTGTAGGGGTTTAATTCATAGCGTTAAGACCGAAAAGAGAGGTGATTTCTATTCTGGACTCAAGCCTTTGATTGGCTGCTAGCATGTGACGTAGCGTGTGGGCGTGAGCGTTGTGAACATCAACAAAAGAGAAAAAGAGAAAGGAGAAGGACTAGAAGGAATAAGTCTACGCTACAGCAAACACAACAGATATGTGGATTTAACTCACAAAACAGGTAGAGTAAACCTTTTACGTTTTATTAAAATAACACTTAATAACAAACTACTCAAGTATTTACCGAACCAAATTTACGTTATTTTGCTAACAGAAAGAGAATGGAAAACAGGCGAACAATGGGACGTTAATTGGACCAAAATCTTCATTATCAAAAGCTAGTGATGGTCGTAAATAAATAATGATGAGTCTGTTTTTCTTTTGCAAATATTTTGCCAACACACAATTTCGATGAAACTCGTACTGGAACGAGAGAAATGGTGTTCAAGTGTCTCTGTCTCTATAAGGAAATAGTGTAATTTGGTTAACCAAGGGAGTGTTTCTTTTTTCTTGTTGTGGATTAAAGTTTAAAAATAGATATTTTAAATTCGTTAGCACATATGATTTTCTTCCTAAGATGTTTTTCTTCTTGTCTGTTGTTTGGCTCCCCTGGATCCGACTCCAGTCGATCTTTTTTTTTTTTTTTTTTTTGATACCACGGTAAACATTATATTAACGAGGAGAAACCACCAACAGAAGCACGCTTTGTTCGGTTAATTACACTAATACTGCACTGTAATTAAAAAAACTGTAGTTTTTATATGAATAATCGTGTTGTACAGTATAATATTTAAAGAGCTTTAACGTTTGAGGAATGAAAAAAACCAGCCCCTCCCCCGCTCCGGCCAGAGAGGATTTAAAACGTAAGCTAGCTGTGGTTAACGTTAGCTTCCTCGGCTACCATCGAGTAAAACGATAAAAAAAATTAAAATTTTCATTCGTGTGGATTATGTTTGTGTGTTTTGTAGCTTGTTTATTAACAGACAGAACCTTGAAAAGTAGTTGTTTTTCGGTCAGAGGACAGAAGGCGTCAACCAGAGGAAATCTGACACCGGAGACCAGCTGAGGGAAGTGGGCTGGGCTCTGAGCTGTGGACCCTGTTAGCAAATGTAGATCAGTGATATAAAGTATCCTCATCATCCAACAGAAACCGAAGATAATCACCCCCCTTTTTTTCATTTTAAATCAAATACAGATGAATACTGATACATACCATTATAACGGTTGCCCAGACATTACATCAAATTTGTATTTTCTGTATGAAAAAGATCTTATTTTACAAGTAGCTGTAACAGAAAGGAGTATGCTGTTGTGTTTGAGGATGTCTCCAAAGCTGTCTTATTACTTAGGATTAAAGTAAATTATGATTATTGTAGTTACAGAGTAAGCAGACTTTACTTTAATAATTATTTAGTTAATATATTGGCCTACATGGGTAAAAAAAAGCTTTAAAGTTCCCATCTCAAACTTTTTAGAGCCCATGGTGATGGCCTTAAGTCAGGGTAACAGCCCAAAACTAAATATGTTAAATTTATTACATCATAAAACAGACAAGCAGCATTTATTTACGTTTGTAGAAGTGGAACCAGAGAATGTTACATGATATTGATTTGGTAAATATTCAAGCAACTTATTGATTGAGTAGATTTATTTATTATTTTTTCAATTGCATTGATTTATAAAAATTAATTGAAACATATTTTGGGGTACTTAACATTGTAAAAGATAACAGACTTATTTGAGACAAACTCCAAAGTATTGCTTCTCCATCATCACAGTGCTTTTGTTCATTTTTTCACTGAAATACAATGGCATGGAGCTTGTGACACAGTTGATAAGCATATCATATCATATCATATAATATAGTCTGTAAACATTGCATATTGATATGGATTACAGTTGTGATTTTTCTGACGTGAACAGTTGGTTGTGATTTGGAGCTGAATCTTGGTGTTTTTCTGTTTTGCAGTGTAAATACTGTGGTGAAAATTAGGGATCACTTCTTCCAGTGCCAGCTGAGACATGGACGCCTTCAAGCTGATGAAGGAGCTGCGAGTGAACTATGAGCAGGAGGTTCAATATCTCCCTAAAGAGACGGGACTGAGTCTAATTGAATCCACAACACAGGTGGGCACATTTGACAAAAGAAATGATCATTGATCCACAGTAGATTCAGAAAATGAGAAATCTTCTCTTCACCTTATCAGCGTTGTGGCAGATAAACCAGGTTAATCACCAGCATGTTTTTCTTTTTTTTTTTTTTCCCAGGACGACAGTCGGATCTCAGCCAAGTGCAGAGATGCCAAAGTGGAAGACCTGTGGAGTCTGACCAGCTTCTTCGGTTACAGCACGCAGACCTTCGTCCTGGCCGTTAACCTGCTGGACAGATTCCTGGCCATGATGAGGGTAAGATATGCTTACACCTGATAGGACCAGACACAGGACACTTTAGTCTCCCCTCTTCAGAGTGTGGTGACACATTTTGACTGCCTGTGCGGTTTGCAAAAGCCTGTAGCATTGGTGCAACAGCAAAGGTAGAAACAGATACGTTTAAACAAGGATAGTATCTGATTAATGTGGTGAGTGGATACAGCTTGTGATTATATGTGAATTAAAAAGAGTACATATTTGTCTTTTTTAGTCTTGTTGGTGAATCACTTGTTTCCTTCCTTAATCAGCTAATAAAAAATAAATTCAGTGCAGTGAGTAAAATGCTTTTGTTGCAGACCTTGTGATGTCCTCAGCAGCCTGGAGTGGCCTTAATAAACTGGAATCAGCTCACATTTTTCTGACATGAAAACATGAAATTATTACACAGCAAGTCATTTTCAAACTGTTTCTAACTCACCTCTCTCCCCCTACCCCACCCCCCAGATCCAGCCAAAGCACCTGTCCTGTGTCAGCCTCAGCTGCCTCCACATGGCGGCCAAAGTGACAGAGGAGGAGTGCAACCTGACGCCCACTGACGAGCTCATCCGTATCGGACAATGCAGGTTCACAGTGTCCGACCTCAGCCGCATGGAGAAGATCGTTGCCGAGAAGCTCAACTTCAAATCCAAAGCCATCACTGCCTTAACCTTCCTGCACCTGTACCACCAGATCACACTCACACACTCCACAGACAGGTGAGAGCAGCATGTACAGGAAATTATGTGCACCTTAACTTCATGTAAAGTTTTCAGATTTTCACCTCATTTCTATGAAAGTCATGACCAACAACATCAATATTTTGTCAAATTTATTTTTTCTTCTGCATCAAGTTTTGTTCTGAAAGTTCTGAGTTTGCAGCTCCTTATTGAGGCTTATTCAGGGTTTTTTTCTGATCTCTGAACTTCAACCAAAAAATACCAGAGTTGAAGTTTTCCTCTGATTTCAATCGCGAAGCTTCTCCACGCCACTGCTTGTTTGTCACAGCAGCTCTACTTTATGTAGGGCAGTAGTCTCCTATCAGCCAACTCCAGTCTGACTGAAGTGCACTGATAAGATTTGTTGTCAGCTGCTGCTGGCACCAACACCTCACGCTTACATAACTCTGGCATATTGTTTGGAATCTGCTTTGCTGCACTTTGCTTCAAAATCCTGCAGCACATTCAGTTTACGTCATTCTTTTGTTTTTCACAATGGTTTCAGTTTCAGGAGTCTCAGAAAGTCTTAAATTTTCCAGTCTGTTTTAAAACGTGTGTTTTATGAGTTGATGAAAGTTGATCACATCACTGACCTGGAAACACACTTTAACCTGACTGTGTGTGTGTGTCTGTGTGAACAGGAAGGAGAAGCTGAACCTTGAGAAGCTGGAGGCTCAGCTCAAAGCCTGTCTGTGCCGGATCTCCTTCTCTAAAGCAAAGGTAGGAATTCACTGCAGGAGTCAAATGTCAGACTTGATTACCGCAGCGCAGCAGTCCAATGAGTGACTCAGAAATGATTATTGTTACGTTGCTGTTAGTTTGACATAAAAACCTTTCTGTATCTTCCTCCCTCTCTGTCTGTTCGTCCATCCAGCCGTCCGTCCTGGCCTTGTCTCTCCTGAGGCAGGAGATTGAAGCCGTTCAGTCTGAGGACATGTTGGAAATAGCCTCTCACATCCAGAGACACCTGAAGGTAAACACACTGCATGACTTAACTACACAACAGCTTGTCCAGTGAGGGAAAGTAACACCTGTGGAACCCTGAAGTAATGGAAAACCAAAAAAGGCAACATCACTTACAACAGCAACTCGGAGCAAATACATTTTTAGAGGAAATGGGAGTCCAGAGGTTTACTGTGACAGGACCCCAGTGGTTGCATAAAAGTAAAATTAATTGTTGATATCTGCTCACAATTTCCTGGATCAGCTGCAAACCGGACAGACCGAAAGTCAAACAATAACATGGCAAGCAGTTTCATTAACCAGCCACACAGCCTCTAGGCTTGCTACTTCATGGGGAGATTCCAGCTTCTGGCTGAATGGGAGGGAAGTGAACACAATACTGAATGGATATGTAATCATATTCTGAACAGCAGCGAGGGCGTTTAGTCATTCTTAGCTCAGCTCTGGCCCAAACTATTTTTTTCTGTCTACGGCTGTGGTTATGTAATCTGGTGTCTTGTGTTGTGCCGACTCAACTCCAGACTATTTTCCTGTCATGTTTATATATGGTAATTTAGGAGCGGTGTCAGGACAGGTCTTGAGTTTGGACGTCATTTAAGAATGTTCCACTGAAAAATGAATACAGTACTGTACAGTACATACAGATCTTGGTATGTTGATGCCACAGTGACACTGCCGGTCTCCTGGATGTTTGTCTTTCCAGCCCTCCCATTTACACACACTTTACATGACAAGCTGATCAGGTTTCTCTTAACCCCCTAACCTAGAAAAAGAATCCAGGCTTCTGTTTACAGTCACTGTGCTGCTGTGTTAAGTAAATGGATTACTTTAAACACACTGGTGTCAGTTAATGTACAGGGCAGAAGGCCAAACAAGCTAAACTGAATTGCTGTGTCGCTTGGTTTCAGATTGCGGACGGTGAGCTGCTGCTGTGGAGCGAACGTGTCGCTCAGTGTCTGTCGGACTACGCCTCCCCCGAATGCAGCAAACCCAACCACAGGAAGCTGCAGTGGATAGTGTCCCGGCGGACTGCCCAGAACCTGCACACCTACCGCAGCGTCCCTGAGCTGCCCACCATCCCAGAGGGATGCTGGGATGAGAGTGAGAGGTCAGAGCCCCACGCACACACACACACACAAATAAAAAAGATGCAAACATCCATCCCAGGATGTTAAGAATAAACATTGAATCATTCCACTAAAATATTAAAAATCATAATTAACTGGGGGAAAAAAAATCAGATTTTTGGTGTTCACATTTTTCCAGTTATTTTTCCTTGTTTCACAAAACAGTCAAATAAAAAATAACAAACACATGCATTAAAATAGAAAATATCCTAGGTTGAGTGTTCACTGCTAATGTTGGGAAGCTAACACGCTTCAGTCAGAGCTCACAGTTCTGTGCTTCACACCAAACTTCAACTATCAGACTCAGTTGGTGAATTGAACAATGAAGAATTGGTTTCAGTTTCTTGCTCATGCAGGTGACATCATGTGACTGACCACACCAAGTAAATACCAAACACTCCTGACAACAACAACATAGGTATTTAAAATGAAAAGGAACCAGGCACACCCATGTGTCACCGCTCACACTAAATTTTTCCATTTCTACGACAATACAACAGCTTTTATGTAATGATGTTAGTTTAACAGAAACGAAGAGAGGTGTCATTCATGTTACTGATACGGATCAACTCAATGTGTCACTTAATTCAAATCTTTGCAAGTTAATTCTATGAACCAGAAGTGAAGTTTTTTCCTAGGACTTTTATAAGAGTCACTAACAGATTAAAGGAGTGTTTTTACATTATAATGTGTGTGAGCAATAACACTGAGGCAACCAGCTGTGCAGCAATCACACAAGTTTCTGTTATGTTGTAACACACACACACACACACACACACACGCCCCTGTGAGTGTCTGAGCTTGTTAGGGCCTCTCATATCTCCAGCACTGTATGATTGGATATGTGCGAGTCACTAGTCACGTCCCACTGACGGACGTTTCCATGACGCAGCCAGAGGGCCTGACCTTTATGTAACATGGAACTTAAGGAGAAGGTTTTTTATGAGTCAATATGTAAAAAAACAAAACAAAAAGGAGGAACCAAACATAGAGACTTTCCCCAGCTGATCATGAACCCACAGAGCAGCTCAATCCAACAGAAACCACAAACCTGATCATCAAACTTTAGTTTTTTTTTTTTTATGACGTTACATTTGACACCCAAACCGTAAGCAGAGACCGACAGCAGTTGACTCAGACTTGTCACCGGTCAGAACATTAGATCAGCTGATGATCGTCTGTTTGAAATAGAGGAACCTTTCCATTTGATTCTTTTTTTTTTTTTGCTAAATCATGTAAACTGTTTCTTCTTCTGTCCCAGTATGACATCATTGTTAAAATTCCTGAGGGCAAAGTAATACTCACTTCTCACTATGCATACATCCATATTCCTTTTATTCATACTGTTATCCAGATTTCTTGTTTAGCCCTTAATCAGATGATGAGCAGTATCAGCCGCAACTTTTCAATTTCTGCTTCAGTCAAATCAACAACCATGAAAACTCAAAGTAAATTTATGACAAGAGAGAAAAACTTAACTATTATAATGTTATCATTTAAGCTTTGTCAAGAAAAGAAGTTTAGTTTTGTAATTTTATAAGAATTACAATTAATCTTCTGCTGAAACTAACCTGTACAGTTCAAAGTTCAGACTCATTTCCTCTGGTGCTGAGAAGAAGGAATCAAGAAACGTTTTGATTAGTTTCAAGTGAATCATGAATTAAAGTGAAGCAGTTAAAAACCTGTGAAACAGAAGCCAGACTTCAGCTGGAGCTGATTTAACCCTTTGTTAGCTGTGTGTATGTGACTGTATCATGACGTTGTTGCTCTCTGTGTCTCTGCAGTGAGGATTCATGTGAGGACATGATGAGTTCAGGTGAAGAGTCCCTCAGCAGTTCTCTGGGCAGCGACGCTGAAGGGCCCTTCTTCCCTCTACACTTCCGCTGCCAAAAGCACCGCCAACACCTCCGCCAACACCTCCACGCCTGAAGCGTCCGCCATCCTGTGCCTTGCCATCTTGCCCCTTTCTAAACCCTCTACCTGACGTTTTTTTTAATTTATTGTTTAATAAGCCTTGGTGCTGGTGGAGAATCGCACACGTGGCAGCTGAGCAGTCCAGACTCTTCTGGTAGATTTGCTAGTTTTTAGTTTGTAGAAGTGTTGGTGCATGTTGAAGTGTCACATTCCAGGATGCAAGGTTTTAAGGATGTACCAGTGATATTTAGCGGATAAACTCGATGCAGGGGCTGTCAGATCAGACCAGAAACAGTTCTCATTGTTGACTGGAAGATAATTTGCTAAAATGTGGTGTTTATTTAATGGAATGTTTTTTTGACTGTTATTAATCTAAGACTGTTTTCTTAAGGGTAAGGAGGAGTTCTCCCTTTGTGCAGAGGCTGAGTAGCCACGGTCGTATTGTCTTAATGTAGTTATTCAGAGAGAAAGACGGATGGGATGTTTTCAGGTCTCCTGAGATAAACATTTAAGTCCTCATCACCACTTAACTGTCAACGTTCCATCTTTTTTGGGGCTTGAAAACTACATTGGAGTTTTGTCATTTCTTGCAATAACTGCGTCTCCAGATGTGAGTGTAAGCGATGCGACTGCAGCCGCTCTGATCCTCTTCAGCAAAGTTTAATTTGCACAATTTTCTTTTATTCTCAGTTCAAGTGTTAAATGGTGAAACCGGAGGTTGGAGTTTGTGTCTGAAGGGAAACTGATGCGTTAGCAATGTTTTTATTTGCCGCGTCACTGAGTTTACAGTAGGTTTCCCTTCAGATTGAAGCCCCACTGACATCACAGGGCATTCAGAAAAAAAACATTTAATAAGTGTGTAAGTGTGTGTGTGTTTGTGGGTGTGTGTATGTATGAACCTGGTTTAAGTTTAAAGTTGCCAATTTTAGGATGTAGCTTAAAAAAAAAAGTCTTCAGTGTTTGAAACTGTTCAGAGAGAATGTTGAATGGAATAAAATAATGCTGACCTCGTGTCAAAAAAAGTCTAAAAAATGTTAAAAATGTAAAAAAAATGTTAATACAAAAACATGTAAAACTGTAAATGATGTACAAAAAAAAAAAATCTGTTAATAGTTCTCTGTAGATATTAAGTTATTTATTATTTTTTGTCACCTGTACTGAAAAAGAAAATCTTATAAAAATGTTATTTTTAATCTTTTGTCAGTCTTCTTCTTCCATCATGTCTGAAAACAGCTGCATGGATTCACTTTGGATTCAATGTAAAACTGAACTGTGAATGAACCAGATAAAGTGAACGTAACTGATGTCGCCCTCTCAAAGGGAAGGGCGAGCTGCAGAAATGAAACCTTGGTGCTGACATTTGTTTTAGAGCCACAGGTACAAGAAAAACAACTTGTGATCAGAGTGAAGTTAGAATTTTGAGAAAAAATTAAGTCATAACATTTAAGAAATTAAGTATAAAGCTTTTAAGTCAACACTCATCCTGTTATGGACTCAATAGAATTGATTTACTTTAATTTCAGTATCCCACACTAATGATAATAAAGTGTTTATTGGTCAAACATAACTTCAGATCATCCACTTCTATACATTTGACATGTGAAAGCTGACAGACTGCTGTCACCAGCTGATAACTCTATTAAGATACATATCTCAATGTTTCAAATTTATTCTTTCAAAATTATGAATTGCCCTAAAAATGTTCCAACTTTGTTCCTTGAAAAATGAAATACTATAGCCTTTCTCAAAGTTATGACTAATCTGAAAATTTCTCTTGTAAAAACTGACTTGATTCTCATTTATGACTTCTCAAAAATATTTATCAACCCTATTCTCTACATCAGTTTTTTTTTCCTTTAGTGGCCCCAATACCCTGTTGTATTATACAGAACCATGGGGTAAAGTGTGAGACTTCTATATTTATATATAGTATACAGTAGTAGTATAGTATTTTTGTATTGATTTGGTTAATTAGTATTTTCCTCCTAAAAGTCATTGAAGTTCCTGTTGTCTTTCAATGAGGACCTGAGTCTTGGAGCCATAGTTTTATTGAGAAAACTGGTTCAGTTTTGTTCAGAAAAGCAAATGTATAAAAAGTTTCTTGAAAATAATTGACCAGTGCCTAGTGTACTTTCATTAAACAAAGTAAAAAACAACAGAGTGATATCTGACAAGTGGTATTGCCAAGGACAAAGGTCCAACAATACCCAGACTTTAAATATGTCACTAAACAGAAACACATACACACACTGAAATCAACCAGTACACGGGCCAATCACGGCAGGTCGTTTGCAGACATGCTGATGATTTGAAGAGAAACTACTAAATACTGTTGTGTGGCTGTTTGATTTCTGATTGTTTCATATTTGACATTTTTAACGTCACTACTCTCAGCATTTGAAGGCTCAGTTCTTCCCAGCTTTTATCTCCGTCTCAACCAACATCTGCAGAGGAGCTGCATCCTCCACTGGAGTCTGTACTGAACTCTGGTTTGTTGATGTTTCCCTGGACAGCGTTATGAATTTATTGAACCAGTAAGAACAGAAACTTTGCAAAACAGAATGAAATAAGCTGCCGTGCGAATGCTTTCTGAAAAGCAAAATTTCATCTCAGCCAGTGGCTGCTTGGACAGACACGCACACACACGCACGCACGCACGCACGCACGCACGCACGCACGCACGCACGCACGCACGCACGCACGCACTAGCAAACAAAAGTCAAGACCACTAAACAAAGATAATAAATTCAACTCAGTCCTACCAAATCTTCTTCAGACTCAGGACTTCTGAAGACTGTGATGGATCCTTTTCCAGTGTTCAGTGACTTTATCCTCCTTCATTAGATCCAGTGTGTATTTTTTGTTATTATAATCCTGGTAAATAATACCAATATAGATCCACAGTGATGCCAAAAAAACAAGACTTTTTTTTTTCCAATTGAGGCTGGGCTGGTCCAGCCCCTGGTCCCTAGATGTAATCCAAATGTCATACTCCCCCTGAGTGATGGATGGACTGAACAACAAATCAAAATCCCATTCGTGACTTCTTCTTCTTGGGTTGAGACGCCTGCGATCCCTGCGAAAAACCCAGTCGACCCTGTGAACTCTGGGAGAGGGGCAGAGACTGGGAGAGACCCGACCACACGGAGGAGTCCTGGGACAGATCCGTCCTCACGCTCCTCTGAGGGACAGACTGTGAACTGCGGAGCTGAGAGAAGGATGACAACGACGACGTGGGGGGAGGTGGGGCTCGTACGTTGCTCTCCTCCTCCAGGAAGTGAATGTTGTGCTGTGAGGGCTCGTCCTGGAAACAGACCAGAAATTGTTGAGATAAAGGTGACTGATGTTTATTTAGGAAGCTGACTGTGGAACTGCAACATGTTTACACTGATTAACTAATTACAATTAGAGTGTACAAGTGAAACTGGCGCCCTTGTTAGTCTGTAACATTCACTACACACGAGACGGATGGAAAACAACTTCTCAGTTCAAACATCATCACCACAATTGGGGAAAAAAATTCCTCTGGTGAAATCCAAAGACAAGGTCTTGATATTACCTGAATCAAAAGTGTTCATCTGTACTTTAGGATCTCTAGTCTCACATACACAGACCTTGGTCTGGCTGCACCATTATCATTTTGCAAAGGGGTGGGGGGACCCTGATTAATTTGCATCTCTTTAAATCAATCACACTCGTCTTCAGGACAGACTGGAGGCTACAGTGACTGGGTATCAGAAAGTGATGAGACAGGCTAACTGGGCTGGGGCTAGCTGGTTAGCATGCTAACTTCAGTAGAAGAGAAGAAGTGATAGAAATAGAAGCAAAAGGTTGTTTTCCACCTCTGGAGACAGCTGATGGTGAGTAAAGGAGTGTTTGATGTTGAACTCACGTTTCTTCTTCACTGGTAAGTAAACATTTGCTAACACTTACATTAATGTAGCAACAGCAAAACCTAAAAATAACTCCTTTAAAATGGCTGACTCACTGCAAAGAAAACACCATAGAAAACAGCAAAGACACATGTTGACTGTGTGATTTTCGTCTTCAGCTTCTATGTTGCTAGTTCAGAGATTGTTGGTGTTTTAGCCAAGGGGCTTCTGAAAATACTAAAAGTCACAGGAGGCGGAAAGGGAGGAGAATGCTGCCTGGAATTGCCACCCAACGGCAGGCTTATACCTACAGCCTACATCATCATCACAGACTAGGATATCTCAGACTTGGCCATAATGAAGTCTGAACTTAGCCTGATAATCAGACTGAATTCTCATGAATTGATCCCATCAGCCTGACAGTGTTCACATTTGCCCTAGTAGTATTAGTAGTTAGTAATGTATGTGTCCTTCTGATGTCCTTTTAAGTGGCAACAGAATCTGTGGTAACATCTCCCATTCTCTCTTCTCTGTCTTCCGGCTGTGACCTGGAAACCCGTGTCCGCCCACAGTCATTGAGAATGTTCCAATTTTTCATCTCAGAGGAGACGAGGCAAGGACTTACTGGTGTTTCTCACATTGACATTTTTTTTAACCTTAAATCACTGGACTAACTTCCTGTGTGTCGAAGGATATAAAGGTCTATAAAGCACTTAATGGTCTTGGGATCAAACACATCTGTGATCAACTTGTACGATACGAAGCATCCGGACCTCTCAGGTTCATCAGGGACAGGTTCACTCAGTATTCCCAGAAGCAAACCAGGTGAAGCAGCTTTTAGTTTCTCTGCTCCTCAGCTGTGGAACAAGCTTCCTGAACACCTGAGCTCTGCTGAGATTTAAATATTTTTATTTATTCAAATGTGTAATGTTCAAATGCATTTCCATGCCTCTGTAAAGCACTTTGACCTGCCTTGTGTCTGAATGGTGCTGTAGAAATAAACTTGCCTTGCCTTAGTGGAGGGCGACACCACCTTTGTGTGTAAACAGAGCAGCTGGATTGTGGCTGTGGAAAGATCTTTACTGTGATATTGATAACACTGCTTGATTTGTAATTGTGTAGGGAACCTGTGGAAGCTGGGATGACAGTTCCAGCTGCGGCTCTAAAGTGAGTCCTATTTATTCATAAAGGAAAGAATATTATGTGTGTAGAATCTGAACCACGACACACTGTTGCAAGTTTGTCTCTTTTTTCCTCAAAAGCTAAGAATTGTCTTTCATTACAAGTTCATCTTGTAGATTTTATTCAGAATATTTTAAGATGTTTCTCTTGCTTTCTCACATCTGTTCTACTCTATGAAATGTAATATCTATGTGTGTTATTTTTATCAGTCTCATTCTGACACCCTGATACCACGTATATCTGTGGCCCGGTTCAGACATGGTAACAACATCCTCTCAAGTGATCCGATCACAAGTGGTCAGCTCTAAGTTCAGGTGTGAACGCACCAACTACGCATTGAAGATGAGGGAAGTGAAGAGTCATGTTAGCCAGATGGAAAGCACCCTGTGTCTATACAGGATATGTTCTGGCACAGAGTTCAATATAAGTCGCCTGTGCTCAAAACTGAATACACAATCACTGGAGGAAAATACACTTTGGTTTGCTTTTAAGTACACACAGCAAAAGTGACATGCCTTTAAGTGGCCTGTGTGGAGAGCTGAACTGATTAGAATAAGAGCTCAGCAGTTCCGCCTGCTGTGTCAGTCGACTTAGAGATATGACAATATTTCTTCTATTGTTATGCCAAATATTAACAGCTACTAGCAACAGCTGTGATTGGACAGATATGCCTTTACAAGTGTTAGTTGTAGACCAGTTACTGGACACATCACCTTCCTCTTACCTGTGGTCCGAACAGAGAGCGGAGGGAGTCTTTGGCTGGACGTTTGTTCCTCCTCTGACTGGCAGGTGTGGAGTCTGCTTTTACAGTCCTGGACAGAGAGAACATGCCGGAGCTGCTGGGAGTCTGCTGGTCACTTTCTTTATTTTTAACACTTTGAGGTGTGGCGATTGGTGTGGATACTGGGGTGTCGTTTTGCAAAGTGGAGGATGTTGTGGCTTTTGGCGTCCCATGCTCCAAAAAGCTCTCCAACTGGGACAACGGCCCTGTCCCTTCAGTGTCAGACCACCCCTGGCTTGCCGCAGAAGACCAGCCCGTTGAATCAGAGAAACTGTCCAGATCTGATTGGTAGCTGAGAGATGAGGTGAAGCTCCCGGACAGCTCCAAGCGCCGGCCAGCAGCTCTCTTCGCCTCCTTCTCCCTCCTCCTCTTCCTCCTCAGAGCCTTCAACTTCTCCTCCCTGTTCAGCCCCAGCTGGTCCTCCCACCACGCCCGCCACACTTCCTCCCCCTGCCAGGAGAGGGTCAGGCGGTGGCTGAGCTGATCTCTCCAGACATCTGTGTCCACTGGGTTTGGCACAGGTACTACATCTGGAGCGGTGAGGGAGGTGGAGACGGTGCTGTGAACCATCAGTGAGCGTTTGGACATGCACGCTCTCAGATCTTGCCTCAAGCTCTGCACACGTTCCTCTTCTGTTGAATCTCTTGTTTCATCATCAGGCATCTGGAGAAAGCCTTCAGTTTTGATTGTGAAGTGCTGCGAACAGCGTGGGAGGGGCTTCTTTTCACGATTTCTTTGCATCAGTTTCTGGATCCAATGCTTCCAGGTGATGAGAGCAGCTTCGCTGAGCTTTACTTGAGTTTCCTCCACACCGCTGGGTTCCTTAGTATCATCAGCTTTATCTCCACCCACCTTTCCATCTTTCACTCCTGCGTTCAATCCATTTGTGTGATCCGGTTCTGGATCATCATTGACAACAACCTGCAGACCCAACTGCTTCAGCTTTCGACCTTTCCTTTCTGACTCTGAATCATCAGAGTCAGTGTACATGATCCCTGCTGGTTGTTCCCTCTCTGGTGTTTCAGCCACAAACCTCGGCACAGCTGGACCCTGGGTTGGCCCGATCACACCCTCATCGCTCCACCCGTCCTCTGTATCCAGCGGAGAATCTGGTGCAAGTTGTCCTGCTGTTTTTCTCCCTGATGTTGTGGCTTCTGTCAGCGTTGGTTGTAGCAGGTTTTTTGTTGCATGTTGAGGCAGTGGTTCGTCCTCTGCCGCTGAAGGTCGAGATGTGTCGCTGTCCGGCTGCTCCAGCTCAAGGATCTGGTAGAAAATATCTCCTGCCTCCGTCAGCTGTAGCGTGCATATACAATCCTCTCCACCTGCTTCTTTGGCTCCTTTCTTCTGAAGACAAGTCAGACCTGAAAACAAACAACAAGACTAGGTCAAACCCCAGTACTTGGCTGGACTGCTTCTGGTCCATGTGTGAATTTGAGGACGTAGATGAAAACTGCTGTGAAACCACTGTTAACAACAAGCTGCTGCTAAAATCCAGATTTTAAATCCATGACGTCGTCTGACAAAATCACCAGTCACATAAGTCACAGACAAAGACTGAGCTGGGATTTCAGCTGTATTCACTGTAAAATGATCACTCAGAGAGAGAGAGTTAGAAGACACAGACTATCTCTTATTTGGTCTCTCACATGGCGAACAGCCTCCATCTGAGACATACAGTTTTCTAAACATAACTACTGTATTTCCTCAAAAAGTGACAGGGGCCTTTATTTATTCAAGTCACCTGCAGAAAGTAACAGAAGTAGGTTATTAAAGGCAGGTCTTTATGTCTAACTCCCTCTGTTTGATATGTAGCGATGGTCATAGCTGTATTTTAGTACAAAGCCTTGTTTTCAGTTGCTCCTTTATGCCTTTTTAAAGTTACTGCATTACATGCTAATACAAACTTCCTGTAATCATTTCAAATTAAAACCCCTCTAGCGTTTCAGTGGATAGAAACCCTTTATGTCATAACAGGGCTTTTATTATTGTGCTGCAGTAAGAGTATTGTCTTATTGGTGTTTCTTTTTACATGTTATTCAGATCTGCTGGTTTCTTTACCGATGACTTCTCTCTCTCCCTCCCTCTCTCCTGCTCAGTGTGTCTTATGTTTAGTTATTCCTCTGTCTCCTTTAGGAATAATGATACATGTAATGAAAGTAGTTTACTCGCTGTAATAGAGACAAAACTCAGTGTATTGGAAGTGCTCCTCCTCTTCCCTGCAGTTCCCAAGCAGACTGCCGGTAACAAGACAACTCAGTCGTGTGGCATTTGGCTGACCAGTGGTGGAAATTTTATTCCACTACTTGAAAATGATTTTTCGGGCTGGCCACACTGTTGCCACCCAGCCAAAAAGCTTAGCTACATTATATTGGTGTGACTTTACAAGTAACAGGGATACGTTTCCAGCTATTATGTAAAAAACCTTCAAACAACTTAAGATGGTTCACATGTTGTATCTGGTTAGCTAACAAGCTAATCACTAATCCAGCCTGCAGTCAGCTGGGTTTTGTTGACAGTAGGATTAGGAAAGAGGTCAGACCTGGGCGCTCACTACTTTTGAGATGTTATGTGCTGTCGCTACTTCCAGTGGTTGTAGGTCAACGAAAATCTCCAATGCTAACTGTTGTTAAATCTGCAATGTTTCATTACATGTGTATTTCTTCACCTCTTCAATGAGCAAGATACAACTTCTGGAAGAGCTTGTTTGAGGTTATTGCTGCCAAAGGTTTGACCAGTTATTAAGTCCAAGGGTTCAATTACTTTTTCCACAAGAACAGTGAATGATTAATGTGTGCCATAAAATGTCACAATTCTTTGTGTATTAGTGTAAGCACACTGCGTTTATCTGAACCTGTGACTTAAATGAGGATCAGATCAGATTACTGGCTTCAAAACTCTGGATCTAAAAGAACGGGAACAAACATGTACACACACTGTTTCCCTTCGTCTATCCATACCTGCAGCAGGTGAGGACAGTCTGTTGCTTGCGATGTCCAGGCGATGAGGAATCTGGACAGGAAGGTGTTTCAGACTATCTCTGGGTCTGAGCAGAGCCTGAGCAGGACCTCGACTAAAACTGGCCTCTGCTCTGCCTCCTGATCACACAGTCACAAACATTGGGAGAATCACATAGATAGTTAGCATGGAATGTGAATGTTCTTTAGATTACTAATAAAACATTGAAACACTGAGACTTTACAGTCTTACATTGAATCTGTCTTACTCTCAAAATGACACCCCAAGTGGACTGACCTGAGTACTGCAACAGGGTTATTTCCTGAGAACTGTGGGAGCCCAACAGGACCTTAGTGGTCCTGGCCCCATCTACTACTGTGCCAGAAGAGGCAGAGCCAGGAAGAACATGGCAAAACATGGGTGGGGACTGCATCATGTGATCCCACTTAAGCATTGGCACGCACGGGAAACGCTCATCCATGATATAAGCAGAGTACTGTCAGACACACAGGAAGAGAGGGGGGGGGGGGCATTAATTATGTAAGATGAGTTCAATTGAATCTGATTTTCAAAACATCTCATGCTTCTCTCTTTTACCTAGCGATAGTGATGATCATGTGTGTTGTGACTGTGTTGGTGATCATTGATTATTTCATTCCAACCAAAAAAAACAAATGAAACTGAAGATCCATTCAGCGTACATGTTAATGGGTTAGAGTGGACACACTGCCTGCGTGAGACGTGCGTCTCACAACAGAAATAGTCTGAGAAAAGAGATATTGATGTCACGTTGACATCATAGTGGCAACATTACATAAAACTCACACCTTTCACTATAGTTCCAATTTTAGTGACGTTTTCAGTCAGAAAAGAAATCCAACACTGCAGTAACCTGTAAACTCTATGTAGAGAGATAGAGATGCAGTAGCAGCAACACATCAGATGTGCAGCTGGTGTGAACACAGGTGTGTATCTCCACAGCAACTCAGCAGCCACCATGCGCACACCATGCACACACAACACAGGCAATGTGTTCCAGGTCAGATTAAGAGTACACTGTGTGTGTGTGTGTGTGTTAGTTCGTCAGACCAACACAGTGATGAGTCTTCTCTGGTGAAAACGATCAGCTGATCGTGTCATGTCAGTTTGCATCCCTGTCTTAGGTCCCAAGTAGGGCTGGGTTATGTATAGAATCAATTTTATTAATTTAAATTCGTTTTTCTGTGTAAAATATATACATGCTGATAGCTGGCTACATTAGCTGTCTTGAGTCACAACAGTCCTGTCAACTGTGATGTCATTACTTGCACTACTTGTGCAGCTGCTGCATCTCCAGGCGTCTCATTCTCCATGTTTGTTGATGTGGAATCATCTCTGGCATGAGAAGTGAAGCCTCTGGAAGCAGCTGAACTGTGTGTGGAGTCTGTTTCTACGTGTTGGAAAGCTAATGCTAGCTAATAACTGTCTGCAGACATCAGGCTGATGTCAGAAACAAACAGTGGGAGCAGATGAATTAGTGTGCAAACGTTTCTGCTCTATCTGTGTTGAAACGGATTATTAAAGTGTCTGTACTTAAATGAAGCATCTGGTCTTTTGCTGTATGGGATAGCCTGTGTTTGTTGAATATGTAGAATGAAGACAGACTTGCATGGCGCAGATCTCTTGCTCAACTGTAATCCCTAAGGAGGGAGCTGGGCTGTAGTGTTCTCCAACAGAGTGAACAAACTCCAAACAATGAAAAAATGATGAAAATCCATTGTAGGAATACTAATGTACCTGAGTGGTGATGAGATGGTGGAAGGAGTGGACGTCTCCCAGATATCTGGACAGGATGAGTCTCTCTCCTCGCCGACACTCTGAGGTGTTGCTGATATTAAACAGAGTGTGACCACAGACAGGACTTGCCTGGAGGGGCAGGAGAGGGTTGGGGTGGGATGGGGGTGCGGGGTGGTGGTAGGACGAAGACAAGGGGAGGGATGAGAAGGAGGAGGATTTTACAGGATGTGTGGTTGTCAATTTATTGCTGTAATTCCTCCACGGACACAGAGTTGCTCCCACTTCGCAACAAAAGTCAGTAATGGAGGATAAAAACTACTGCATCACTGGGAGTGTTGAGAACAACTGGATGAACTTCATGAGACTGAAGGATTTTGGCTTGTGGCCCTGATCAGGTTCGTCATACAGCACTTGACAAGCATGACCGTGAATGAGTGCAGTACACAGCTGTGTGGTTTTAGACCAGTCAAACTCTGGCACAGATGTGATTAAAATTATTCAATGTTGCCTTATGGCTCTGACAGCAGGTGATGCTGCACCGTCATGCTTTTAATGTGTATATTTCATTTCTCTGTCACAAAGAGCTCACAACTGACAACCTCTTGTCTCACCCTGATGTCTGTGAGCTCCACCCCAGTCCTGTCTGCGTATAACATCACCCTCGGGTGAGCGGAGAATTCGCACCATCGCCATGATGACTTGGCGTTGAAGTACAGGTTGCTTTCCTCCTCCCGAACCTTCTGCATCCTGACAGAGCAGAGCATCACTTTAATGTCAGCTGACTTTGAACAGATAAAACCTGCGTCTCTATAGGAAGAATAATTTGAGACCTTCCTCTCGCCCTCACCCTTTGCCAACAGTCCACAGGTTCGCTGCTCCGCTCTCGCTTGCCACCAGAACTTCACCTAAAATATGAGGACTGACACCACACAGCAGAGAACTTCTTACTTTAACACCTTTACCTCAGTTGGAGTGTTTTCCAGAACTCACCCAGCTCCTGCCTGAGGCTCACTAACCTGACACTGATGCAGGTTGCAACCTCTCTGGTGTTGATGACCTGCAGCGGACGAGGTTCGTTTGTTTCACTGAACCTCCAAACTCCGCACAAGTGATCTGACCGCACAGCAACACAACCTGCAACAAACATACAAACACGATGAAATGTCTGCACAGCACAGAGCAAACTCTGAATCCACACTCAGCTGCTCTGAACGTTTAGAAGTTTTCCCTCATTCTTACAGTTGTTGAACAGGGAGGCAGAGCTGATCTGTCTGATGGGGCCTTTCAGCTGGAAGCTGAACGGGTCGCTGCTGCTGGCGTTCAGGACCGAGGGACTTCCTCTGTGGTGCTGCAGCTCCACTCTGTGGAAGTCTGAAGTACTGCGTTAAGAACCAGAACCAACAGGAAGACTCTGCCCCACCCTTCATCCTCAGCTCACCCATTATTTTTCAACATCAGAAAAACAAATTTTTTTCTGTCTCTGTCGGAATGTCAATATGAGCACTATATAATCCTCTTCACACTTGGTGCTATGGACTAGGGATGGGCAATTTCAGTAACTTCAATATCCAGGTACTCTCATTACCTTTTGTACCTTGAGTACTCGATTACACACACACACACACTTACAGTATATATATATATATATATATATATACACTGTAAAAGTAGAAATACGGGAGGTAACCCTAATCCTTGCTTAACATTGGTTCCGCTTGTGTTTCCAGTCGGACACGGACCTCCCTGTCCACGCCAACTGTTTGGCTGTTGGAGAACATGATATGCAAGTTTAACGCCACATATCTTGCACTGCACGTTATAGTAATTCCAGACATCAGTTTTCCTGGTCACGGCTGCCATGGAGCACGTAACGCCAACTGACTTGAACTATTGTAGCCAAAAACAACACGTGCGCATGTGTGCGAGTAGTGAAACACTACTCGAATAATGGCGAGTACTCGAGTACTCGTACCCAATATGGACATATTTCAATCCATACAAAAAAGCACTGAGCCAAAGTTGATAAATTTGCTGTCAATCAACTAGTAAATTAATCCACTAATTAATTCACCACTGACTTCTTCTTGAGGACTAAAAAATGACCTGCTGCGTGTCCTAAAACTCCAGTGTTAAATTTGATTTGCAGGATACTGAGGCGGTCCATTCCCTGGTTCCCGGGGTAGAGGAGGCAGCCGTGCACAGAGCCGCTGCTGCTCTCTGAGAAGGGGATAAAGTCCAGAGCGCCACCTGTGGATGCTTCAGAGAAGAGCTGACGGTCTCTCTGGTCTGTCAGCTCCTCGTACAGCAGAGCACCTAGCAGCTCAGGAGGGACAGAGTGCACCACGTCTGACAGAAGGACGCTGTACATGTCCAGCGACATGGAGAAATATGACTGATGACATCTGGGGAAAAGATGCAACATGAAGAAAAAAAGAAACGAACCAAGATATCAATCAGACAAGAAGAGATATTTCTTTCATTTCAAATATTTACACACACACACACGCACACACGCACACGCACGCACACACACACACACACACACACACACACACACACCAGTCAGGTCCACTCACATTTTAGACTTCAGCATTTCAAGGAAGTTTTTCACTTTCCACATCGAGACTGAATTCCTCCGATATCTCTGCAAAACAAACAAAGACACGCACAGATTCTGATGACCTGAAAAACAACAAGCAGAGCAGGGTGTTTTCTTCAGTGTTTCTATCTTTTATTTATCTCAGTTAAACTAACTGAAAGATGTTAATTGGATGTTAGAAGAAAGATGTTAATGACAGCAGGAATATCTGGACTGACACTAATGATACAAACATTTTAGTTGCATTTTTTAACTCATGATTCAAACTACTACTACTACTACTTGTCCTGCAACAACATTCCATGTCAAATTTTGTACTTATCAAGTTTTAAATCATTATTGATCTATCAGGACATGTGAGCTCAGTCCACAGCATCTCCACTGGATAATGCTACTGAGCGTATGTGTTGAGCTGCTGGAGTCATCTCAGCTGGACGACCACTTCTAGGGAGAGTAGCCACAGAACTGAATCTCCATATATAGACAGTTTGTTTAACTGTGGGCTGATGAAGATCTAAACTCTAAATGTCTGAGTGTTTTCTATAACCCAAACCACCAATCTGGTTTCACTGACTGACTCCAGGTCTGATAACTGCTGACTCCAGCTAGCTTCTGTTCATGTCATTAGTCGAGGGCTTCGCACACTGTTTCCAGCTACACTGAGAAAGTTTGAATCATGTTTTCAATATGGACAGTAATGATTTATGTGATATTAGTTAAACTAGATTGTGTCTGTTTATTATTGTAACTTAGATGAAAAGCTGATCATATTTTAGGTCAGATTTATACATAAATGTAAGTAATTCCAAAGGGTTCACTTACTTTTTATTGCCACTATAAATACCATTTTCCTCTTTTTATATTCTAGTCTATAAAATCATAAATCTACCAAAGCCCACGCTGATGTCTGGAAATTGTGTATTGTATACAAGCATTCAAACAAATAAATTAATGAATAAACTGTCTTGTCATAGAAAGTCTGTTGTTGTGACACTCACCTCGCTCCGTCCTTGTTTAAAGTTGAAGTTTTCACCCAGAATTTCACTCATGCACCCAAAGGCGTCCTGGCCGTGATCCATGAAGAAGTTATGCATCTAAATAAAAAACATGTTTACAAACCTCAAAACACAAAAACATAACAGCAAAACACAGAGAAGAGATCTGGCGCTGCAGTGCGCAGCTGAGTTCACACCGATTCAGTTAATTATGAATCTGATTTCATTGGTTTGGACGAACATTTGTTCCTTTCATTAGCTTAGAAATCACAGTGCGCATGAAATGTCACCCTGCTCATTGTTCATGTAAAGATCAAACCTCTTTAATCAGTTCGACTATGTGTAAAATTAATGAGACAAATAAACTGTACTGTCCCAGTGAGGAGATTGGCATGCAACATGAATACAATATACAAATCACAGACATAAAAGACTGCAGGGGACATTATAGAAGGTACACTATACATGTCTCTTAAATGTGATTAAAATCTTAATTTTTAATTTATTCAGCTGTTCCACTCACATGTTGGGTGAAGTCCTGTGGATCTGGAGGCTCTGAAGGCCAGAGCCAAGCTGTAAAAGATGTGTACAAATACATTTTTATATAAAATAAATAATAAAATAATAATAACATAATACATTTTTAAAACAAATAAAAAAGACACATTGAAATTTTTTAGATAAAAAAAAAACTGTGAGAATATCGGTTAAAAAATTGCTCCTCCAATACATCAGCCATTATACAACTGTGTACAACACATCGCAGATACTACGTATGGAGTCTCAAATCTGCTTCACAACTCCTGATCTGAACTGGAGGGTCGACAGGGAGTGTGTCTGAGTGATAGCTGCTGTCAGGGACTCACAGTTTTTAGGAGACAGGAGGGGAAGCGGTACAGGCTGAGTCTGACGCCAAGTCTCCCCTCTGACCTGATGACTAGATGTAAATGTCCAACTGGAGAGAGGACCGGAGCCCCCCTGAAAACAACCAAATAATAAGAAAGTCTGACAGATGCAGAACAAACAACATCTTCAAACGGCTGTAAAAACCAATTAGTTTACATCACCATCAAAAAAGAAGACGAAAAGCAACACATCCCCACAGTGAAAAAGCTTGAAACAGATAATGTTGACATTAACACAATCTAAACTTGATAGAATAGTAATAATAATCAGTGATTCTTTGTGTTCGTGAACTAATTCATCAGTTACATTGAGTGATGGTTGATTTCACACTTAACCATCGACTCTTCAATGATTCTTGTTTATAAATGCATCACACTACTGAACAGACAAATTAACAACTGAACTGTCTTGGCACATCACGTCTTTTATTTGAGAAAGCATCAACTGAATTGAAAGATCATTTCTTCAAAATATAAATAAATAAGAAAATATATCTACAATAATGATAATGATACTGATGGTAGACTAATTTATATCTCATATCAGTGATTTAATATCACCGTTTTCACCTGGCAAGTCATCATCCTTCTAACTTGGAATATCAAATTTTGGTTCAGGAGTATGAAAAAAAAAAAAATAAAAATAAAAAATTATAACTTTTGTTTAGAATATAGTTTGTACAAACCATAGTACAAACTTAAAGCAACACAACTTCACTCAGTTAATGTGCTCCAAATGCAATTCAAATACACAGACACACCCGTCTTCAACACTAAATAATTATGTGTCAGTCAAATGAGTTACTGTCAGGTTTGTTTACATCAGATCTGCTGTAGGCCACATGCAGTGATATGAACTCTTGATAACACAACAGATAAAAAACTAAACTTTTCCAACAAACAGGAAGTATGTTGCCATGGATACAATGAGTTAAGCTGTGGCTATCACTGGATCACTGACTGAGGAGCTTCTCTGGTTTCTAGTCAGATTTATGGAGGTTTATTTACAGTGGTGTTTTCATGTCTGTGTGTTCAGGTCTGACTGAATCACGACTCAGATTTTTGTCTGATGTGAGTTCCACATGTTTTTGAATGAATAAATAAATAAATAAATAAATAAAAAAAATATATATAATGACTTGTTAAATGATCTTTTTGATTGATGTGGTTTAGTTTGGAGATCAGTTTGAATGTTTGAACCAGTAATATAAGACATGAGGAGCTCTCAGACCTTTTCATTTTGTCAAAGTAGCTCTCAGAGTAAAAAAGGTTGGAGACCCCTGTTTATTTATTTATTTATTTTTTTACACAGTGAAACGTGGACATGTTAGTACAATTGAAAATTAAAACAGCATGTTCTTTCTTAAAGCTCAATTGTATTTCGAATTTATTTGGGGTTTTTAAAGAAACAAAGTACTGTCGATTTAAATATTCATGCACTATCTTTAAGTCAGTACTGAGCAGACAACAGACCCACCTGCGGTCTGACTCGGCCGTAACAGCCCCAGTTTCCACCGTTAGAGTACTTCAGGAGAGAGTCCGGCGGTCCGCAGTTGTAAAAGGACGGAAAAAGTTGCTGTGGGAACTCGTAATCCATTTTGTTTGTTGCTAACAAATTAAAATAACTGTCAGGTTTACTGAGGGTGTGTGTGCCGTTGTTCCCTCGCCTTCAGCTTGTCTGGGAACAAGTCTGAACATGTTGTTCCCCGGCTTAGCTAGCGTTAGCATCCCAGACATTTGCTGTTAGCTAGCACAAATAAACACATCTCTGCTCTTTTAATCGTCGTGACACGACATCAGCATCTCCGACTTTAGGCTATACGCGTCGATGGGAACCTATTAGTTCTAAAAGACACAAATCCGTGGCAAAATTGTCCCAAATCCTAAGTGTACTGCCGCACACGTGCAGACCACAGAAAGACAGCGACAGTCAAGTTTCCCAGTGTGAGGACCCAGCAATAACAACAAAAAGACTTCCGGTCTGATTTTCGTTTTAGAATGAAAACTGCAAAATTTAAATGAAAAGTGAAAAATTATTTAATAAAGAGGCAACATGTAAGATGATATGAGATGACATGTAAAATAACAATTGTTGCAATAAAAATTAAAATATAGAGTGGCTTTCAATTTGATCCATAACCTAGTGTATACGAGCGATTTTCAAGAAAAACTGGCCTCAGCAAACAAACAAAAAATACAACGTAAAACCAATCTTTAAAAACGTAGTTGTTTCGGGCTTTTATTTTGAATAGAGACAGGGCTGCAGCGTGGCTGTATTTTTAGATTTTCTTTTTTTCAAATGCTTTATTATTAAAAACATCGTACATTTAATCTAATTAAAAGGATTAAACAGTAAAAATGAAGGAATCAATCATAACTTTTGAAATAAGATACGTAGTAAAATATGAGCAATACATACTAAATGAATACAATAAAAGGAAATAAATGCAACATATTAATAAGGATAATGAAACAAAAAATAAACAAAAGTTTTTCAAAAGCACAAATGTGTATGAATGTATTATCTTATTATTTTTAGTATTATCATGGCTCTATTATTAGAACTATAGGCTGCGGTCGTTTTGTTTAGGCTTCGTCATACGTAAGTGGGCGTGGTTTCAGTCAGAAGACCTATCGAAATCTATCGATAGAAACTTATCGACATGTTTTTTTTTTAAATTCTACTGGTTCCGAGGTCAACGATGAAATTTAGCGTTACAAAAGTAAGCAGTTAAATAATTCATTAAAATAAATAGATGCAGAAATTAAGAAATTAAATAGGATAATAAATTCCACCATGTTTTAGTGATTTACAAATCGTATTTATGTAATAGTGATTGTACTGTCCTTTTAATAACGAAAAAGGCATCAGCACTACTAACAACGAGGAAACCGTGCTCGAAAAAAAAAATACTGCATGTTTTTATTTTGAAAAGGTGAAACCGGATGTACCTTTTGGTTACCAGTGATCAGCTGACCGAACTGATCGGTGTGTCGGTGGGACAGCAGCTAAAAACAAGCCAAAAAGAAGGACAATTCGTGTTTCTGTTTTTCACGGAGGGACACCTTCATCGCTGGGTCTTCCGTTAGAAGGACATGTTTCAGTAGGACTCGTTTTTTGGGTATGTATCTACAATTTTTGACATTGTGTTTTGGTTCCGTTAGCCGCGTTGCTAACCTCGGAAGTCGCGACATTGCAGGTGTAGTTTAGCGTTAGCACTTCACAGATCACTGCACAGAGAATCTGTCTTTTAGCACCTGATAATCATTTAGCTTTTGTATAAATCTGTTTCTTTCTGGTGTCTGTGACTGTCCTGTGGCAGAGTGTAATTTGAATGTTTTCCCTTGTTTCCTAAACGCCGCTGAGCTTTCTGTAGACTTGGATTAAACGCCAAGGTTAATTATACAAATGCAGCACGAAAGCACGAACTGTTGATGTGTTCATGTGAACGCATACTGTTTGTTGTTTATTTATGTAAGAGGGTGATTGGTGACTCATTGATAGTGCATTTTTTTTTATATCAGACTTCAGCAATGACACGACTAATGCGTTAAGATTTAACCTAAAGTCTGAATGATCGTGTGTAGCATGTGTCTCTAATTTCTGTACACATGACAATGTTTCAGTACGATGAACGTTAGCATATAAGCATGCAATACGTTTAACATATTTAGCTATATACAGCCATTACGCAATATATACTAGCTAGAGTACTAGCTAGTAATGTTGGATACATATCGTCAGCCAGAACTAATGCAGTCCAGTACAACGGACCTGCAGCCTCATGGAGGTTTCATGATGACACTGAATCAGAGAGGTGCTGACTCACTCTATAATCATTTGGAGGGTATAATTTTTATTTATTAAAATTTTCCCATTCCTATTACATAATTGAGGGTGGGTTAAACACCATTGAGGACAGAGGCAAATCAGTGAGCAGGTTTAATTTATGATAATATTGCATTTATGCAACATGATGAAGTGCTTTGGTTTTTCAGTTATTTCACTGGATCAGCCAAAGCCCAATTATACCAAACAGGTGCTAATGATCATCAATTTCACATGTAGGTTGAAACACAGTCATAAACTGAAACAGAAACAGCTGTGTAGGAGGCTTAAAACTGGATGAGGAACAGCCAAACTCTGCTAACAAGGTGAGGTTGTGGAAGACAGTTTCATGTCACAGGTCATACACCATGGCCAGACTGAGCATAGCAACAAGACCCAAGGTAGTTATACTGCATCAGCAAGGTCTCTCCCAGACAAAGATTTCAAAGCAGACTGGGGTTCCAAGATGTGCTGTTCGAGCTCTTTTGAAGAAGCACAAAGAAACGGGTAACGTTGAGGATCGTAGACGCAGTGGTCGGCCAAGGAAACTTAGTGCAGCAGATGAAAAACACATGAAGCTTATTTCCCTTCGAAATCGGAAGATGTCCAGCAGTGCCATCAGCTCAGAACTGGCAGAAACCAGCGGTACACCTATCTACTGTCCAGAGAAGTCTGGCCAGAAGTGGTCTTCATGGAAGAGTTGCAGCCAAAAAGCCATACCTACGACATGGAAACAAGGCCAAGCGACTCAACTATGCATGAAAACATAGGAACTGGGGTGCAGAAAAATGGCAGCAGGTGCTCTGGACTGATGAGTCAAAATTTGAAATATTTGGCTGTAGCAGAAGGCAGTTTGTTCGCCGAAGGGCTGGAGAGCGGAACAATAATGAGTGTCTGCAGGCAACAGTGAAGCATGGTGGAGGTTCTTTGCAAGTTAGGGGCTGCATTTCTGTAAATGGAGTTGGAGATTTGGTCAGGATTAATGGTGTCCTCAATGCTGAGAAATACAGACAGATATTTATCCATTATGCAATACCATCAGGGAGGCGTATGATTGGCCCCAAATTTATTCTGCAGCAGGACAACGACCCCAAACATACAGCCGATATCATTAAGAACTATCTTCAGCGTAAAGAAGAACAAGAAGTCCTGGAAGTGATGGTATGGCCCCCACAGAGCCCTGACCTCAACATCATGGAGTCTGTCTGGGATTACATGAAGAGACAGAAGGATTTGAGGAAGCCTACATCCACAGAAGATCTGTGGTTAGTTCTCCAAGATGTTTGGAACAACCTACCAGCCGAGTTCCTTCAAACACTGTGTGCAAGTGTTCTTAGAAGAATTGATGCTGTTTTGAAGGCAAAGGGTGTTCACACCAAATATTGATTTGATTTAGATTTCTCTTCTGTTCATTCACTGCATTTTGCAAATTGATGAAAATAAACTATTAACACTTCCATTTTTGAAAGCATTCTTAGTTTACAGCATTTTTTCACACCTGCCTAAAACTTTTGCACAGTACTGTATATGTATATACAGTCAAGCCCGAAATTATTCATACCCCTGGCAAATTTTGACTTAAAGTTACTTTTATTCAACCAGCAAGTTTTTTTTTTTTTTTTTTTGACCGGAAATGACACAGGCTTCTCCCAAAAGATAATAAGACAATGTACAAGAGGCATCATTGTGTAAAAAAATATTTCTCAGCTTTTATTTACATTTGAACAAAAAGTGGTATGTCCAAAATCATTCATACCCTTCTCAATAAACAATAGAAAAGCCTTTATTGGCTATTACAGCAATCAAACGCTTCCTATAATTACTGACCAGCATTTTGCATGTCTCCACTGGTATTTTTGCCCATACATCTTTAGCGATGAGCTCCAACTCTTTCAGGTTGGAGGGTCTCCTTGCCATCACCCTAATCTTTAGCTCCCTCCACAGATTCTCAATTGGATTCAAGTCAGGACTCTGGCTTGGCCACTGCAAAACGTTAATGTTTTTGTCCGCTAACCATTTCTTCACCACTTTTGCTGTGTGTTTTGGGTCGTTGTCGTGCTGAAATGTCCACTGGTGCCCAAGGTCAAGTTTCTCTGCAGACTGCCTGATGTTGTTGTTGAGAATCTTGATGTATTGCTTGTTTTTCATGTTGCTGTTTATTGTGATTAGGTTCCCTGGTGCAGTGGCTGAAAAACATCCCCAAAGCATTAGGTTCCCACCACCATGTTGGACAGTGGGGATGGTGTTCTTAGGGTTGAAGGCTTCTCCTTCTCCTTGAAAACATTTAGATATGGCCTTATAGCCCTTTCCTGACTTGTGAGCAGCCACAAATTCACCAACACCACCTGTAAAGTAATAATGAACAAGTTGCATCTCGTTTGTCTGAACACAAACGGAAGTGTAAAAAAGATCATTTGTGATTGGAGGAGGAGCTCTGTGATGGAATGAGTCTTTGATGAACAACAGTTTATCCATCGGCACAACACTTCTATGTATTCACAGCACGGGTTGCCAGATATGGTCTGGGAGCACAGGCTTTACTTTTGGTCACTGTACAAAATACAGATGCTGCTGGTCTTCACTTCTGTGTTTTCCATTTTGATCTCTGTTTCCGTCTCTTTGGGTTTCTCGTTCTAACTCTCCGTTTGTCTTTCCAGACACATCACCATAATGTCCGGGAACAGCCTGGTTCTACCCATAGTGCTCTGGGGCCGCACGGCTCCCACCCACTGCATCAGCAGCCTGCTGGTGATGGATGACTTCAGCACCATCATCACCGGCTGCCATGACGGTCAGATCTGCCTCTGGGACATGACACCTGAGCTTGAGGTACTGTTAAGGGTGACGGTATTGATTGATGAAAAATAGTGGTGATGTTAGTGTGTGCGTTTTCTAACTACCTGTGATGTTTTCTCTTATTCTGCTTCTCATCGTCTTATTTTAACCTTCTTTTGTCTCCTCCTCTCGTCGCCTCAGATTTGTCCCAGAGCCATGTTGTTTGGACACACAGCCTCCATCACCTGTCTGTCCAAAGCCAGTGCATGCAGTGACAAGCAGTACATCGTCAGTGCATCTGAGAGCGGGTGAGTATGTTGTTATCACACATACCATACGCACATCTGTTAGAGATTCCATGTAAGTGGAGCATACAGATGTTGATTGCTTGCTGTGAAATAGCATCAACACAGTTAACTAGAGTGACTTGTTGACAAAAGTGTTGGCATCTTTTCATAAAACTCATCCAGAATCTCCCGCATTCATTTTTAGTTTTCACTTATAAACCCTTTGGATATAATGTCTTTTGTTTCTTATTATGCCTCCACGCCAAGAGGCAGAGCCAGAGGCACTCATTCATGTCTAACCTCAGTTTGGTCATGTTTTAGGGAGATGTGTTTATGGGATGTGAACGATGGACGCTGTATTGAGTTCACCAAGCTGGCCTGTGCTCACACTGGTATACAGGTAAGACACACACTCACATCCTGTAATCTCTCAGATAAAAGCTGGGATTTAAATAGTGGCCAAGCCTCACATAAACACAAACAAAGGACGGGTAAAAAACACTGAGGGATTACGGTTGCTCACATGGTAAATGAATCATAATGTACATTTCCACATCATGAATTCCCCCAGCACAGCAAAGTCATGTCATACTTCTGCTCTCACTTCTACTTTTTAGCACAAATACTCTTGTAATGTTTTTCAAACACTATTTAAGCTACTGTCACCGAAGTTCAACACATCCTGCAGATTTTTAATTTTAAAAACGCACCAGGAAAGGGTTTTTGCCCTTGAAGCTGTGGAAGGCTAAAAATAAAAATGGTTGTTTCCTGATCAGATTTTGCTTGTTTGTCTCCTCCTGTTGTCATCTCTTCTCACTTGTTGCTTTCTGTCTGTCTTCCCTCCGTGTCCGCTGTGGTTCTCCAGTTCTATCAATTCACCATCGGCACCGAAAGGGAGGGACGCCTGCTTTGTAATGGACATTACCCAGAGATCCTTGTGGTGGATGCCACTAGCCTGGAGGTCCTGTACTCGCTTGTGTCCAAGATCTCTCCTGACTGGATCAGCTCCATGAGCATCATCCGTTCCCACCGCACACAAGGTAAGCAGCTGATATCTTGTATAGTTTTTATATATAAAGCTATTTTCACCACTCAGGATGTAATTTGAGATACCAAATATTACTCACCACTTTTGCTTTTTCATTGAAGGCAAGGAAAACAAGGAAGATAGATCATATTACCCCAGTTTAGCTTCCTCCACTGGCTCCCAGTGCCGATTAGAAGAGATTTTAAGATCCTTTTACATGTTTTTAAAGCTCTTCATGGACTGAGACTGACCTACACTACAGATTCTCTGTCCTTTTATAATCCTTCATCAGCTCTCAGATTTTATACTCCAGAACTATGCAGAACCGTGCCAAGAGCTATAAGAGATGCTCAGTGAGCATTTTTAAATATTTCTTTTATTGTAAAGTACCTTGAGCTAGATCTGTTGTGTGCTCTATAAATAAAGTTTATTATTAGTATTATTATTGTTGTTTTTGACATGCCACTGTAGAGAAAACACATGAGTACAACTTAAAACAAATGGCTGAATTCCATTTAGCTGCTTCAGTTTCAGGTTCCTATTGTTCATGCTGGTTCACTGTCACTGACTCACTGGGACACAACAGAATAGAACCACTGTCGATGTTATTAACACCTGTCCTTCTGCTTTGGAAAAGACCTACTGGCGCAAATAACTTTTTGAAAATGTACAATCATTAAATAAGCAGAACACATTTTAATCATAGTATAATTATCAACATTATGAACTATTTTAATAAACCCACTTCCCACAGAACATCTGGAACAATGAGTTTAATTGCTGAGAAACAATGCAAATATTTTATTACTGACCCCTCCTGTAATGGCCTCATTTGAATGGAGCTGTAGCCCAAAAGACATTAATGCTATTATGATATGCTAAATGATCATGTTAGACTAACATGTAAAAAGTTAGCATGTTGCCATGCTAAATGTACCCCTGCATACAATATTATGCCACTTCTGTTGAGTGTTGATGGGCTCTGACTGTAATTTGCTGTCTCTTTGTAGAGGACACAGTGGTGGCAGTGTCAGTGACTGGGATCTTGAAGGTCTGGATCATCACAGCTGAGGTCAGCAAGATGCAGGTAGACCGCCGTTTGCTTGTTTAAAATAAACCATCAGTCTTGTGTCAGACATCTGTATATTACTTAAAGAAGACTAGGTTAAAACCTAGTAAATGTCCGGACCGCCTGTGGTCAATTATTATTGATGACTTCTCTCTCTCTCTCCCTCTCTCCTGCTCTCTCTGCTCGGTGTGTCTTATGTTTAGTTATTCCTCTGCCTCCTTTAGTAATAATGATACATGTAATCAAAGTATGGTTTTTGCTGTAATGGAGGCGAGGCTCAGTGTATTGGAAGCGCTCCTCCTCTTCCCTGCACTTTCCGAGCAGCCGGGAAACCAGAGCTGCTCAGTAGACTGCCCCTAACAAGAGGTGTAGCCCTGAGTCCCGGTCGGCATCCATACAGGGCCCAGACCTGAACCAGGTTTACACCCAGTCTGTTAAAAAAAGTCTCTAAATCTAGGGACAATGAGCTAAGTTATCAACACTGCAGCTGTAAACACCCCCCTAATAGAACCTGCTTACACCAGAAACTCCAAGTCAGTCAGTCAGTCAGTCAGTCAGTCAGTCAGTCAGTCAGTCAGTCAGTCAGTCAGTCAGTTGCGGTGGAACCAAAAATGTGGAAGCGCATGTCATCGTGAACAAAGGTCTTCACAGTTTTGCTTATGAGTATTGTGATTTACACTAATGTTAATATCCACCCCACTTATCAAAACTAATATCACCAAATGTATCATTACTTTGTTTTTTTTCTAGTGTTAAATACTGATATTTATACAACAGTTAGTTCCGACCAAGTAATTGGTGATATAGAGTATAACAGCACTGGGACGTTTAACTACATTTATCACTCCGCTTTACAGTTCAGTACCAGTCCAGTTGTGTTGTTGTTGTTGCCAAATAAATGATCAAATAAACAAACAAATCATAATCTGTTGTTGCTTATTTAACTAATATGGTGCTCGTAGAACTGTTGTATAAAAGCAATATCACACGAGAGGGTGTGTTTGTCTTCGGTACCGAATCACAGCTGTGCTCATATTCAGCACAACATCACTCCCTTTCGTGTGATATTGCTCACGTGTATCATCTCAGACTCTAATCTGTAATTTGTGTGTTTGTGTGTTCAGGACCTGGACCCAGTGTTTGAAGAAGAGTCCAAACCCATCTACTGTCAGGGCTGCCAGAGTATTTCCTTCTGCACCTTCACTCAGAGCAGCCTGCTGGTGGTCTGCTCCAAGTACTGGAGGGTAAGCGACTACAGCACCACAGCAAACTACACACAAAGTGTGGACCTGAAAATTCATCCATGGCCTGGGCTGATAGTTTCATTAATAATTACTATTCCTTGTGTGTGTCTGTGTGTCAGGTGTTTGATGCAGGTGACTACTCGTTGCTTTGCTCAGTGCCCAGTGACAACGACCAGGCCTGGACTGGAGGAGAGTTCATTGCTGCAGACAAAGTCATCATCTGGACAGAAGATGGCTGCAGTTACATCTACAAGCTGCCTGCCAGGTAAACCTGCTGATCTGGATCTCACATCACTGCTCAGTAACTTCTGATGGTTTTAACACATCCACAGAGGAGGAGAAAAGAGTCATGGTGATGCTCAGCTAAGTCATGCAAGCTGTACACACAGAGATTGTTAGCATCTATGGATTTGTTTGATTATGTCCTAAACTTAGACTTAATATTATTATTTTTATATTTGTTTATTTGGTAGGGACAGTGCATGTTCCTGAACACATGCATGTTCCTGAACACATGCATACAAAATACACAATGTATTATACACAAAGACAAAATAAAAAAAGAACATACATTTTGCTGTATACTGAGTAAATGATGGCAGATCTGGTTTGTCTCAAAGCCAGTGTTGAGATGTGTCTTTGTGTGTGTGTGTTTCCCCAGTTGTCTACCTGCTAGTGAACATTTCCGCAGCGATGTTGGGAAAACCAAAGAAGGCTCGATCCCTCCTCTGGTCTACAGCATCGCTAACCGCTCAGACAAACAGGTCAGTCCTCCGGCCTTCACTCTGTCCAGTTGTCAGTTCAGAAAGACATCTGATACTTATTAACGCCGCTAACAACTGGGAAGCCGAAACAATTTCTGTAATTGCAATATTTTTTATTTATTTAGTTAAACAAGAAGGAAAAAAGGAACTATGTAAAGATAGTTTGACACCACATTGCACTTTTAGCGAAAATGTTCTAAAGTAAGATTTTGTAATTTTTGTGTCGGACGAATTCAAATCAGTGTTGGGTGCAGTAGAATAATATAACGGCTCACAACAACACAACGACATATATATGCATGCATAACACTACTAAAAAGCTACACTGAAAACTCCTCATCAGGATCCGTAATATTTTCAGTGTATCCTCTTTTCAATAATGTCTGTTTCCAGGTAACGATAAATGAGCAGGAGCACACAAAGATAAATTGGATGAAAACTTCTGACATAATATTCATGATTAATTGTTTCGCAGACTTTAAGATCATGGAATGGCTCAGAAAAGTGTTAATTTTATATGCCTGCTACACGCCAGAAAAACAGAAACTTTTTTGTATTTCACTTAGTTAGTTACCTTTACCTCTGTTTCCACTAATAATAGACAGAAGCTGTTGCCGATGATTTAGCTTCTGTCTTTAACACACAAAAACTAGCATCCACTGTCATACTACCAGAATTGTTTGTGAGTAACTTCCACTTTCAGATGTATTTTATATACATACAAAAAGGCCTGTAATTAGTTTATTCATAGAACCAGACTGAAAATGAGTCGTATACCCAGGGCTCACTTCAGCCACATGGATTAGACCTGTAAAGCACCACCCCTGGTTACACTGATTTGTTTGAGAAAATTAATTAACAAATAATTTGGAGTACAAATATCAAATAATATATTTATCAATTCATGAATCAGTGTGTTTTGGTCACATCCTATAGAAAGAATAGATCACACATTTTCACTTCCATCAGTGCCACAGCGGTTATGTCACAATCAACACTGTTCTTCTCTTTATAATGTCAATGCAGTTTCATTCACTAAGTCTTTCATTTTTTCTTTTGTTGTTAAGGTGCCATCAATTAACCTCAACACTTCCTGCTCCAGATGTTTCACATTAAAAGCTGTCGGACGGTCAAACGGTCAAAGAGCATAATACCTCACTTTCGTTCCAAGCTTTTAATTTGAAGCATATGCAGGAAATGTTGAGTTTCACTGAAGGAAACTTAACAATTATTGAAAAAATGTCGAGGTAATTGGTGAACGAAAACAGAAGTTGTGTTAAAAAGTGAAAGTTAAAAGCAACAGAGTGATGAATATGACATGACTCTGGTATGAAGAACATTGTGCTGATTTTTCCATGTGACATTCAATTGTCCAGGTAATTCAACCCCACTCAGTGTTTTGAATGAGACCAGCCTTTGTCTGTTTTAATTGGCAACCAGCAGGTTTTATTTGAATATCAGTTTTTACTTAAATATAAACATAAAATCATCAACTCAGTTTTTTACCGCCTCCAGTAACTAAGATTGAGCAGTAGGTTTAAGTCTTAAATCAGGTCACCACCTGATTTAGGGTTGGGTTTAATCCATGTGTGTGAACATGACCCTTGTTGTTTTGTTTGTATTTATGATTTCATTTTGGACCTGCAGTATGTTGTTATGTGTCTATTCATAATTTATTGTCTCCTAGATATTTATTTGTCATCTGTGCCTTTTGTTATTTTTGTTGTTCTTTTTTACTGTTCTGTCTTCTGATGCTACCATGCCCCCTCCCCCACCCCTTCCTCTGACCTCCTCACTCCTCTCAAAAGGAAGGAGAAAGAGGTGAGGAGGAGGTGGCTGTGGAGGTGATGTGCCTCCCTGCCAGCGGGTGCGACTTGGAGCTCTACACCCCAGAGCTGCTATACCACCACCAGCCTCTAGAGGCGCCAGTAAGCCCTAGAAAATGCATACTGAAAAGCGAAAGACGGGAAGAAGAAGGTTGTCGCCTTCTTGGCTGAGCTGCAAAAGCTAAAATGGACATCATTACAGTGATGACACTAGTTTACCATTTTAGTTCCATTTAGTTCAAATATGATCTTTAAAAACCATTCATCAATTCCAAACTAATGTCTCTGAAACCAACCCTAGTCAGATGTTTACATGTGGTTACACTTAGATTTTTTGCACCATCAAATGAAAGAAAAGCATTACACAATTAGAAAAGGACCATACCACTGGTTTAGCATGTTTTTAGACATTAACTACAAATTGTACATTCTTCATAGTATTGTCGAGTATCCAGCATTATCCAAGACAACCAAAATGGACGTCATAGAAAAGATAATGTGAATTTGATTCATTGTTGCTTCTTGTATTAAAAAGATGGAATAATACCAGGATTTAAACAGTGAAATTTCATGCCACTCAATTAATTTCAATTGAACTGCTGCGACCAGTGAATTTACTAGAGGGGACGAGGTAAATTAGTGCTATTTTTTGTGATGAGTTCAGCTATGGTGAACTTTGACACCCAAATTTGGGACATAGCAAGAGTCCAAAGTAGAGGAAACAGCATAGTTTATTAGCTGTGCTGTACCATCCTCTTTTATTTAACCTCTTCTTTTAGAGTATAAACCGCTTCACAGCAGAGGAAGATTTCAAGAATAAGTCGTAGTATTATCAGAATTAAGAATGTAAAATTTTGAGAGAGAAAAACATAATTAAAACATAACATTATTTTTTAGGAATATTACATCAACCAATCAAAGAGGTGAAAGGACAGTCAGTGTCAGCTGCTGTTTGTCTGTCTAACAATAGAATAAACTCAGTTTCTCCACAATCTTTTCAGTCTCCTGATGAGGATGATGATGATGATGATGATGAACCAAAAGATGAAGAATTTACTTATTTGTGAGACCTGCTAAAGTAGAACTTCACAGGATGCTCCACGTTCCTCATTTTAAAGCTTCTGATGTTTCCCGCTAAAACAACATGGAACCTAAAATTACAACTTTATTCTTATAATATTATCACTTTTTTCTTGAAATTTCAGTTTTTGTCGCCCTATGTGGCCCCAATACTACGTCTTCTCTTTTTCCTTCTTCAATAAAACTCTTTAGTGAATTTATTGAAATGAAAATCTGCACAATCTAGAACAAAATACCTGGAGTTGTTAAACAACCCAGTGCAGAGAAAAAGAAAACAAGCTAATCTCCTTGAGTGTCTAGCACTAGCATGTCCTGGCTGCCCAGGATATAAGACAAAAGCAAAAAATGCTCACATTGGAGAAGCTAGAACCAGAGAATATTTGATGTTTTTGCTTTTTCAAGTGACTTAAAGGTTTAATAAATTATCAGTATTGTTCACTGTGATGGCTTATTTCTCTGCAGCAAGTTTAAAGCTGCTTTTTGATAGAAATCGACTGAAACCAGTGGGTGCCTGAAAGGAAGGAAATCCATCTCAACACTAATGGATGGTTTTGAAAATGATTAACATATAATAGTGTGAATTCCAAATGTGTGCAGAAACAGTGGTATGGTTAGGTAGGTATCAGATGTAACACTGTGGCCAGGCTAGGAGAAACCTTAGGGGTCAGGATGAGGCGTTGAATTTATCTTTGAGATGAAGAGACTGAAGATTCAAAATAGTTTTGGAGTTTTTTGTTTGGGGGGAGGTTTACAGCCGACTTGTCAGGAGGATGTTTTTCTGAATTGTGACTTTGCAGCTCAGCCAGAAAACGACGACTGGACGAGAGGAGCAAACTGTGAGAACGGTAGCGAAAACACTGACATCCACTCTGTGGCTCACATTCAACCTTCACTGTGTTAACAAACAGGGATGTGGCGGCATTATTATGTTGTGTATTGTTATTCTCCCTGAAGCTCAAACAAATGGTTGAATTCTGAAGGAAAAAAGCACCAGATTTTGTGTTCGCCTATATGAAAACTCAAAGGGCTTTGTGGTATCATGGTCAATGCTAAAATAATAATGCTAGAAAAATAATATAGAGGAAAAAAGCTTAATATGCATAATAGTGACATTTTAAAGTGTTAAAGGCATTCACTGTTTACCAAGAACCAAGCACCAAGGAGTTTATAGAAAAATGTGGTACTTTTAATACTAAAATATTATAATATAATATAAAATATTGCATATTGTGAGAAATATTGCAATATTTGATTTTAGTGAAAGCCTAATACATTGGTTCTTTACAACTAGACTGAGCATGTATAGCATATATATTGAAAACAACAAAGACTGGACTCTTGTGAAACACCATAATTATCAGAAATAAACAGATACTTGATGCAAGAGAGATGATCACAGGTAGTATATTTCCACAGGTGTGTGTGTGAAGTCACACTTTAGCCTTCAGACTCATTGTCAAAGTGTGGGAGTGTGAGCCGCTGAGTCGATGACATTAAAAGGTGAATCGCCTGTTGTGTTTGCTCCGCTCTTTGTTTTCCTTCCTGCCTGCCTGACAGACTGAACTCATTCTGGTTCACCTGGTTTCATGCTCTCTTCCCACTAAAACAAATTTCCCTCCTCCAAAAGCACCATCACCCTCCTCATCCGTCTTCATACTGATGAAGATGCATGCAAAGTCCCCCAAGCTGCTTTTTAACCAAAATAATGACGTGCTGAGTCCCCGAGATGACGACAAACCAAAGACACACAGCGAGGAGTGACAGGAATACTGTGACATTTTGGATTCAATTGGTTTGCTTATCTTCACCAGGCACCTGTCACTTTGGATTAAAAATGTCCATATTTGTTTGCAAAATAAAAAACAAATTTACACTACAGTAGATATCTTTGGGGACATGAAACAGATTAAACTTTGCTTGTGTGACAAGATTCATATAAAGAAAAGTCACCAGCAATGAAATTCATTTGTATTCCTGCATATCCTTTGTTCAGTATATATTATATTTGTGTTCAGTTACAGCATCTGATACAGATAGAACTAGAGGAAATGGTGTTTGTGTGTGGCCACCAGACCTGATTCAACACTATAGTTAGCATGTTTTTTTGTTTGTTTCATCCTTGTTTGGATACCAGGTGGGTGGGGTTTTCCTGTTTGAACTATCTGCAGTTAAATAGCACTCACTTTTTCTGAGATGTGACATCCCCAGGCATTGTTGTTGTTGATTCACCTCGGCTGCAAAGGGAACCAGGCCTTTATTTCACATAGAAGGGCTTCTGCTGCTGATTTTACCTTGTTTATGAATAAATACTTGTTGTCTTGATGATCATTTAGGGTAGTATAAATATTTCCATAGAACTAATGTCATGAGTAGAACAAGAGTCATGCCATACTTTTTTTTTAGATGCTGGTAAGTTACTTTCAGTGAAACTTAATGCACAGATGCATCGCGTTACAAAGCATAGACTGTAAATAAAGATGGATGTAGCCTCTGTCACCCACAGGATTCTGAAGAGCAGTTTTGAAGCTCAGAGTGGGCTGCTCTGTTGTTGCCATCTTGGCAGTGTCTGACTCTGCCCCTAACTCCCAGATAATCCAATGGGCAAAGAGGAGGGGTGAGTGTGGAGCTGAGGTTTGTGGCAAGCAAAAGAGGCCACACCCTCAATTATGCAGAACTTTAAGTCTTAATAAAATGTAAACAGGTGTGTTTTACAAATAGGTGTCATTAAGGAGGAAATTAGCTGTAGTGGCAAAAACTGCTTCTTGTACCAGGCTGTAAACATGTTTATTTCTGCTGTAAAGTTGGACATTTTAACATAGGAGTCTATGGGGACTGACTCACTGTTGGTGCCGTACTCTAGTGGTCGTTAGAGGAACTGCTGTTTTGAGCACTTCAGTGTTGGCTTCATTTTCCAGCCTGGGAGGTTGATGCTTGGTTACAGCGATCAAAGAAAACAGAGTTCCCCCAGTAAATAAAATAAAAATTTAACTGTTGGTAAACGTTATTTACTGGTATGAATTACGGATGAAACACTCTCTCTCTCACACACACACACACACACACACACACACACACACACTCCTGATTTTTTCTTTTAACAATGGCCTTTTTCTTCATCAGTTATTTGAATACCAGCTCTTAGTTGAGACATTACACATTTTTGTTTTGCATTCTCTGTCTTGGTTATTTATTCCGGTGATTACTAGAAGAGTCTGAAAGAAAGAAATTCATTCAAGCCTCTTGTAACTCAGCATACCAGCATTTTGTGACCGTGGAATGAGGATGATGCAGAATGTGCAACAAGGCTGTTGACTGTTTTTTTTTTTTTACAACACTACAAATGTTAAAAGTGAAAACCCCGCTCACCTGCTGCCCAGAGCCAGTCTAAAGAAACACACAGAAATTCTTAGAAGTCACCATGTGTTGATCTTCTCTCTCTCTGCCTCTCTCGTGCTGTCTGCTTAAAACCTAACACTCACTGATGTATTAACATCTTCTATCAAGATGTGGTTTGGTTTGTGTGTGTGTTGCTTTGTGAGTGTTTGTGTGTTTAAAAACAAGATTTGGTGGAACTTTGCATAGATTATCCACAGCGTTCAAATGAGCTGCACTAACTGATCGTGGTACACACTGAACACCTCAGCCATTCCCCACATCTGTACCTCTTTAAATGTTGTAGTTTAGTCAGTCTAACACACCCAAAGGTTTACTAGCTTTTATTGTCATCATTATCACTGTGATGGATTAGCAGGAAAAACACTCCACCTGCCGGCAGCTCCTGAAAAGACACTCATTGGTTAAGGTATCTTCCACGGAAGGCTTCAAACCAGGATATTTGTCTACATCTTTTGACCTTGGCCACAGTGCCTATGTGCCATAACCTGGGCAGGTGTGAAACCTTTCAGGGTGTTGGCTACAAACAAGCAGACAGATTAGGAGTCCCTGCCACAGCATGATTTTCTCCACTGCAAGCTAACTTACTGTCCCTGCTGGAATCCAGCTTCAAACTGTTTTATTCTAAATCAGCAAGAAATCTAAGAGGAAATCCACCCTGAAGCAGAACTGCTGAGTTGATGAATTGGCATCAAGTGCTGACATTTTCATTGTGGAATGAAATGTTTCAGCTATGGGACTAGATTTGGTCAAACACACTTTTAGTGCTTTTCCACTGCAGAAACTTGACAACCTTTAACCTGGAGCTTGCTACACCCTTTAACTTTTCTTAAACTCTAATCACTTTGCTTTATCACCATTCAAACCCGAGTGCTGCCCAAATTCTGTTTCAGAAACTCATCCTCAGAGGGTGTTTTATTAATTTTATTAAGCTCCTGCATTGAAAAAGGAACTGTCTAATGCCCAACTGATGAGCAGTTTTATGAAAGAAAGGCTCATTTTTAAAGTCTGTTTGCTTATATTCAAAATATATAATTTGGCCAGGTGTGGGCAAACGTTTGCACACAGCAAAAGTTGTCCAGGTAATTGGCAAAAGAGAACTAGTCTGTGAACTTTTCAGACAGTATCTCTGTTTGAGAGTGGTAATGGCCCTCAGAACATTTGCTTAGCTACATCATGGATGTTTCATAATTTTCTTGTCCGGTGCACATCACTGCTTTATAGCCATAATCACAGAAAGGAGCTGCCTTCTCGTGTGTTTAAGTAATATCATAGAGGCCAGTACGTCTAAACATGAATAAAACGAATGCAGCGTGACTGAGTGACAAGGTTATACCATTGGTAGGCCGAGTGTTGGAGTATTCCCATTGGTCATTGTTTTTTCCAACTGATTTGGCTTGAACTCTCTGTAGCTAAAATCATAGCACAGTCTTTGTCTTCAGTTTATGTGTTTGGTGATTTTGTCAAACCATATCATGGTCATAAACTCAGGTTTTAGCAGCAGTTTGGAAGGTAGTCTTGACTGAAACCAGCTGATACTAGGCAGAATGCCGACAATGCGGTCCAACCATTCACTAGGTTTTGACCTGGTCTTGTTTTACCTGGTCTATACAGCAATGACAAATTTCATTTTTCTCTTTAGGAACTCCAGTAACCACTGAGCAAAATTCACAGTTTGGGAATGGCATAAGTTAGTTCTGTTTAGGGGTGGATTGTTCCTTTTGTGGCAAAAAAAGCTATGCTGCCCTCCTCCCATCTCCTCCATTATTCCTCAGTGACCTCTGAACTGGTCATGTTGCCTTTTAAAATGTTAAAACAGAAATGACATGTTATAAACTGACCTCATCTTTCATCTGGTCCTACTTTCACACTGAAGCCTCGGTGAGTTTCCCACATCATGTTTAAACCTGTCAGGCTTTCATGAATCCAGAGTCATAGATTTGACGCAACTGTCCATGTCTATGGCTCTTGATTTTGTCCATGATTTCCTTCAGTGGACGGACGTTTCACCTCACAGTGCTGCCAAACCGAGCAAAGGGAAACTCACCTGGTAATGGACAGTGGTAGCCTTTGTAGAAGACACCTGATCCAGTCCTCTTGGAGAGACTGGAGGGACAAATATGGTGAAAGTCATGTGATTGTTGATGTCACGTTAAGAAAGTCATTTGTGTTGAAGCTCTGGAGATTGACAAATTGGTTGAAGTAATAGAGTAGTTTAAATATTTGGTCATAAATGGTTAAATTGAGGTATTATTTAGTTTGAGCGACAGCCACTTTGGCCTTCAGTCCCTTGGCTCTCATCCTATCTGTTCCTGTTGTTTTAACCCCACCTGTCCATCCTTTGTGCTGCATTGGCACAGCAAAGGTGAACTTCTGCAGTGGCTACATTTGGTTTTATTTTACACTTCATAGCAGTTTACTGCTGTTTCTTAAAGCCCCTCTGAAAGAAAGTCCCAGTAAAACCCAAACAGCATGTTGGAATCGGTCAGTATCTGCTTAGATCCAGCCTGCAGAGGAGTCGGAGGCCCAGGTGAATCAGAGGTGTTTGGTCCTCTTTTATGTTGCTGGTGATCGTATGAAGACAACCAGAGAACAAAAGCAAACATTTCTGCTTCACATGGCCCTCAGACGTAGAAGCAGTATGGCACCAAAAAACAAAACTAAGTCCAACATTTCCAGTTGTTGTTTACTTTCTATCTATTTAGTCTAATAGTCTTTTGGGGGAAAAACTCTCTACTAAAGTAAGTAAGAGTGATCTGATGCATGCTGGGCTTTGGGTTTTCAGTTTTTGATGCCTTTTTTTTTTTTTTTTTGCCGCGATCCTCCAGCTCCTCATCTGTCCTCCCGTGACTCGGTTCTTCTTCGGCCGGCGTGAACCCTTCCACAAGCTGCTGATCCAGGGAGACTCAGCGGGCAGACTGTCCCTGTGGAGCATCCCAGACACCTCGCCTCTGCAGCCGCTGTCGACTGCTGCCGGTGAGGACGCCTCGGCTCGTGTGGCACGATCATTTCTCTAGAAGAGTCGTGAGGCTGTCGGTCTTCACACACTGTAAAAATACACAGTCCACACTTGTAATTGAAGGGTGATATAACAGCTCTATGCTTATTCTTTCCCCTAACAAATGATCAAAATGCTAGTTACACAAAAATATAATTTTTTAAAAAAGTTAAAACTGGTCATTTACCTGAAAAATATATAAAAAGAGAACTACAGGAAATAATATACACCTACAACATAAAAACCTCCTCATGGTTGTACGGAAATTGTTACGCTGAGGTGACAAGCCACCCACATGTTCACGTATCTCTCATTGTCATCCGTTTAATTAGAAATGAATGAACAATAGAGACACTCATTAATACATGGCATTTGATCTTTCTCTCAGCATTAACTTAATGTTTATCTAACACTTGGGCTTTGATTCTGTCGTTCTCTCCCTGCAGAGCTGCAGGTGTCGTCCACCATCAGTCTCCAGGAGGCGTTTGATAAGTTGACCCCCGTGTCTGCTGGGATCATCGACCAGCTCAGCGTCCTGCCTGGCAAAGAAGAACCCGTCAAGGTTTGAACCCAGACAACGTAACACAAACGAGATGTTTACAGAAGGCCAAAGAAGTCATTGCAACCAAGTAAAACAAAAACATCACTCCACCTCTTGTTATAATTGGCTCCTTATTGCAGCCCACTCTAATTGATCTAATTGGATAACTGTTGCTTGACTTCGCTTGAGTTGCATTCCCAGGCTCATAGTTCAAAACGGCTGCTGTGTGACTAAAACATGTTTCATTGTTCTTGTGTGTGTGTGTGTGTGTGTGTGTGTGTGTGTGTGTGTCTTCCTCCTCAGGTGACAGCCAGCGTGTACATCCCCTCTCAGGGTCGACTGGTGTGCGGGAGAGAAGACGGCAGCATCATCCTGGTTCCTGCCACTCAGACCGCCATCGTTCAGCTACTGCAGGGAGAGCACATGCTCCGGAGAGGTGAGGGAGGGTCACGGAGAGGGGAGGAACGTCCGGGGACGAGAGAATAGAAGCTTTATCATCATTAAAACATTTACAAGGCTGTAAAAATCTAAAGCATCTAAAGGCTAAAAGTAGCTCCTAACTTTCTGATTTAGGAATAACTCCTAAATCTTAAAAAAAAAAAAAAATTTGCAGCAGACTCCATTAGTTTCCATCCCATCATCCATCCCCAGTCTCTGTTTCATGTCCGTTCTGAGCGTTGTGTCCGTCTCCGTCCTGCAGGCTGGCCGCCGCATCGTACCTTGCGAGGTCACCGGAACAAGGTGACATGTGTCCTGTACCCGTACCAGATCTCCCCCCGCTACGACCAGCGCTCACTGGTATCTGGAGGAGTGGACTTCTCCGTCATCGTCTGGGACATTTTCACCGGAGAGATGAAGCACATCTTCTGTGTCCACGGAGGAGAGATCACCCAGCTCATCATCCCCCCGGAAAACTGCAGCGTACGTAATGATGATGTTCAGTCTTGAGATGTTTGTTTGTTTTTTTTTTTTCAGTTTATTGTCTGTTGTGTTTGTGGAGAGATGTGTTTTGTTGCTGATGCTAGAGTTAAGTGTTGCAGGGTTCATGTTGTTACCATGGAAATAACTTTAATGACATTGTGTTTTGGTCAAATGTTGAAAACACACACAGACACACACACACACACACACACACACACACACACACACACACACACACACACACACACACAGAGTCGCCCCTCAAACCAAATGAAACTCTAAAAGGACTGTGTCTGTCTGTGTTGTTAAAATGACATTAAGATGAAATCATCATTGTGATCAACTGTGTTGTTGCCACGGAAATTAGGCTAATGCTGTTGTGTTGTTGGAGCACGACTACAATGACTGACCTATCACACACAGACTAATGAAGACACTGGATGTTTTCTAGCTGCTCTGAAAGTATTACACATTTAATTTGAAACCTTGGATTCATGAACCTTAGTTTTTCTAGTTAAAGCTGCCAAACAAAAAAAGATATATTTACATAACATGGTACTCACCAAAACTTGTGTATACACCATGTGTATTCTTGAGGTCTAACAAATGTGTTGAATGCATTTCATTCCTCATTAAAAATAAATGCATAGCTGATTTAGGAAAAACATGAATCATGAATTGTTTACATTCATGTTTGCTAGATGCCAGTTTTCTTCCTCAGTGCGTTCGTATTGACATTGCTTCCCCTCCTTTGCGATTACCGCCACCAATTGTCAGTCAGTGGAATAACGGGAAACGGGAAACCTTTGGTGGAAATGTGCATACACAAGCAAAATGTGATACATGATACCAACAAAACAGGGACCCACTCATAAAAACATTGCTCTGTAACGCCACTAGTGGTTTAAAATGTCCACCGTTTAATCTGTGTGAAAAACGCAGATTTGACTGTTGAAGACATGAACATTCGGAGTATTATGTACACAGGTCAAATGACTGTATATGATTAAAGACTGACAGTTGAGCTGCATTTAACTTTGAACTAGTCTAACGTGGCACAGGACATCCTTTCTTTTTACTGTCTTACATTGATACAAAACATTCAGGTAGTTTAGAGAATAAATTGCTGTCTGGTACAGTTTTTATTCTTCCACTAGAGGGCACCAGAGTCACACATTGTCCTACATATAGGAGCGTTAAAGTTTTGAGGCAAATTCTATACTATATCCAGATTTGATAAAAACGTTATTGAACCTCTACACCACCTGGAGTTCCTCTAACTTCTCAGTGACTTTCCGATCTCGTCCTCAGGTCCAGTAGTTTTGCATTATCACCGTAACCTGTGTTTCCTCTGCAGACTCGGGTGCAGCACTGCGTTTGCTCAGTGGCCAGCGACCACTCCGTCGGCCTGCTGAGTCTTCGGGAGAGGAAGTGCATCATGCTGGCGTCGAGACACCTCTTTCCCATCCAGGTCATCAAGTGGCGTCCGGCAGATGACTACCTGGTGGTAGGGTGCTCTGACGGCTCCGTCTACGTCTGGCAGATGGATACAGGTGAGAAATGGGTGACCAGGTGTAGGGGACAGGAAAAAAGCTGCGTCACTGGCATGAGTTAAATCATTCATCACGTGGAAGTTCTGCTGCAGATGCTGTGCTCAGCTTTCCCCCATTGTCCCAAACCCTTGAGGTTGGCTGGCAATGGACTCCTGAATGTCTCCAACACAATGAAATCCCACAAATGTTCATATTTATTTACAGCAGGGAGGGTGTAAAAATGGCTGCAATTATTCTATGCAAATTCAGCAGAAATGTGTTTGTTCAGCTCTTCAGTCCTTCTCACAGCCTGTAGACTTCAGAAGGTTCATTTGCTTTCAGGACGGTCGCTGTCCTCAGCCGAATCAAAGGCAGGAAAAATGCTCTCCGAGTCCTAAATTTGATGATCATTGAATCAGAATCAGATGTTATTTGTCGCTACAAGCAGCTTTGTTACAGAAATCTTAAAAAAGATAAAGACTCAAAGACTCAGGCCTGTCTTTGTGTTCTTTAACACAACATTTGCAAATGGGCTCAGCACTTGTATATAGATCAAAAGTCCCCACAAAATGTAAAATGAGAATAATCCAGTATCTTATAGCAAACAAAGATATGGGAGTATCTGCCCCTTGCAGTCGGTGGTTTCAGGCCACACAAGCAGGTAGCAGTGAGTTCTCAGGAGTCAAAACCCGATGTGCAGGGAAAGAATGCAGATAGAGAACTTCTCTCTTACCACAGCCAAGGGCAGTTCAGCTCTAACTGGGACAGTTAAAGTTAAAATGAGGTTACATGAGAGCACACATATGATGGATTAAATGTTCCAGTTACAATCATCAAGTTGTCTTTGAACCTCTGCAACCAGCTTAGCTACTTCCCATAGAAGAGAGGTGCCAGTATTTCCCTGTGAGTGTGAGGTCGGGCTTTCCCCCTGCAGGCACACCTCTCCATGCTGACAGCACAGCGTCTTAACTGTCTCTCTGAGTGATCATGTTACAGTAAATTCAACTGAAATCACAGCTCAGTCGTTGTGTTTCATTTATATGTATGGTGTTGTGGTCAGACAAGGTCAATCAGGATTTTAGCAGCAGTCTGCGAGCGACTGCTGGTTAACATGCAGTGTTAATGGAGCACGTTGCAGTCACTGTTTCTGACTTGTTCCGTCGTCTGACAACAGAAAGAGAAACATATGTAAATGACAGCAACTTTATTGTGAATTCAGCTGTATTTAAACACTGTAATATGTGAGCAATGAGAAAACAAACCCCACCAGGTTCACTACTGCTAAACACACTCAGGCAGCTTTTCTCTCCTTCATCAATTCAACTTTAGATGTTGACAAAATAAGAATAAGAAGAAAATATGAGGAAGTGAGTTTGTGAATGTGTGTATATATAGACAGGTGTGTATATATAGACAGGTAGAGAGGTAGATTATTCCCCAAAGCTTGTCTCATAACCAGTTTCACGGCCGAATCAGCCTGTGGATTTACCCATTGCCTGACACATGATACACAGACATGTGATTCATATTGATCTTCTCACCTCACTCTCTGAAAGAAGTGAATTTGTCAAAATATTCTTTTAAAGCTCATGACTCTCTTTACTGCTCTGTGCTCTTTATCCTCTGTTCAGCTCTAACCATGACAAAATAATCTGCAGTAAACATGTACATGGCACTGCACAGGGGTAACATTAGTGTGTGTGTGTGTGTGTGTGTGTGTGTGTGTGTGCGTGTGTGTGCGTGCGTGCGTGTGCGTGCGTGTGTGTGCGCGCAACCTGAATGAGCTGTGGCGCTGGGAGATTGCAGGTTAGCTAAGTGTGAAATTAAGGAACGTGTGTGTGAAGTCAGGCGTTGGACATGTAATAGGGCCATGGCTTGCAGGCCACGCACACACACACACACACACATACACACACACACACACACATACACACACACAGGTATAATGGTGCCACTTCTCCTCTCACTCAATACCAGAGATGTCAGCTGTGTCTGCAGCTAATGATGTCTCTCTCTCTCTCTCTCTCTCTCTCTCTCTCTACCCTTGTCTCTTTCTGTGAAGGCAGAGAATTGTTGCAGTCAGAGAGGGAGAAGACTCTGTCTGTGACCTGAATCATATTCAAGACACAATAGATGGTTTGAGAGAGAGAAAGTTTGGAAGATTGATATTAATAGAAGAGAGCAGGGACAAGACAAGAAAGACTGATAGAAACAGAGGTGGTGTGGGATGGGAATGAAAAGACAGATAGAGAAAAAGCACAGAGAAGCGTGTCTTATTATCATTATCATTATTATTATTTTTTATTTTTTATTTTATTCATTATACCTTTTATTTATTCAGGTGAGAAATCTCATTTTCAAGAATGTACATAAAAAACATAAAAACAATTAATGCACAGATAGTCCAAAACACACCGCAGGGCAGACTAGTCTCTCTCCTGTAGTAGACAGGAAGTGAAGTGAAATGTTAGGAAGAGTCGAAAATAGAATCTATGTCATCGCATCACGCCGTAGTCGTCCCTTCAACCGCCGCTGCCTAAGTCTCGAGTATCTTTAAAGCTGCTGCCGTATGTGGAAGGATCTGAGTTAAAAGTTCGTCCCTGAGGATGGCACTGGGGGGAAAAGAAAAGTTCATGGTGGTCATTAAAATCAAAAGACTTCATCCTCTGAGGAGCAGGAACCTGATGAGAAAGTGTCCTAGTCGTCTAGTTTAGGGCTGGACGGTTAACCATATGTGCAAAGCTGATATTTTATCCCGAGGGTGGTGCAGGGGAAGGTCATGGAGTGGAAAGAGTCCGTTCCCTGTGTAGCAGCAGTGGACTGGGGACCATTTATATCTACAATAAATAAAATGCTAATCCGGGTAGAGTTGTTTAGACATCCTGCTCTGGACCACAGTGTGGATTCCTTGGCATTGCATGGTGTTTATTTACTTGTTTGTGTTCTCAGGAGCCTTGGACCGCTGTGTGATGGGTATAACAGCAGTAGAGATCCTGAACGCCTGTGATGAGCTGGCTCCGGCCACCGTGGATGCTCTGAGTCACTCTGCAGTGAACCTGAAGCAGGCGATGACTCGCCGCAGTCTGGCGGCGCTGAAGAACATGGCCCAGCACAAACTGCAGACGCTCGCCACCAACCTGCTGGCTGCAGACAACGCGGACAAGGTACAGAGAAACTAAAGGCTGGGTTTATGGTCTGCAAGAGCTTGTCTGTAAGACATGCTAAAACATGTTGTCCAAACATGTTCGTCTTGTCTTTGTCTTTAATTTATGTTTCTGGTGATTTTGTCAGACGAAGTTGTGGTTATAAAATCAGTGTTTGACCACAGGTGGTCCAGACATAGACTAGGTTGTAGTCTAGACATAGACACCTGTTGACATATTCATATCCATAGTTCCCACAAGCGTCTCCACACACAGACTCACACAAACTCACAAGGTGAAAACAATACCAGCCACATGCTGACATCAGCAGTTACTAAAGTTAAGTTGACTTCTAATGATGAGTCTGAATTGATTCAGATTCATATGTCTCCTCCACCTCCTCATATTTTGTCATTTTTTCTTTCTTTGCCTTTTGTCTAATTCTCTCTCTCACACACACACACACACACACACACACACACACCACACACACACACACACACACACACACACACACCACACACACACACACACACACACACACACACACACACACACACACACACACACACACACAGACTGGTCAGATAGCTGGCCAAACTCACAGACCAATTAAAACGCTGCTGGAGACGAACCAAAGGTCAACACTACAGCCACTGTGTCTGTTAGAGAGAGAGAGAGAGAGAGAGAGAGAGAGACCACTAGTGTGTCTCCCAGGGACACGTGAACTATCTTAAATGTCAAAAAAAAAAAAAAGAAAAAGAAGTGCACTGTTTCTTTTCTCTGAGCTTGACTTTCCGGAGAGCCTCTCAAATTTAAAGAGATGTGAGTCACTGCTGCCTCTGTTTCTGAGTGGAAGACAGTTAGCTTAGCTTGCTAGCTTTCACTTCATAGAATACAAACTTAACAGAACCACGGCTTCCTCCGAAATGTTTAATGCCGCAAAGAGACAGATGACAGAAATCGGCCTTGAAGCTTAAAAACTGTTTCCCCCAAACAGTTTTCTCCTCATCTGAACTATTGGAAAATGGCTGTAGTGTTATCATAGTTTATATTTCCTTATAAACTAGAATTGTGCTTGTTTCCTCCACCAACCAGCCAAGTTGCAGTTAATGGCCAGAAGTGTTTTTGCAGAACATTATGATGTCACAGTGAAGTCACCTTTGACCTTTTGGATATAAAATGTCATCACTTCATTTTATCCTTGTAGACATTTGAGTTAAATTGTGTTATAATTAGCGAATGAATTTGTGAGTTATTTGTGAGATCACAGTGTGATAGAGATAGTGATGAAACTCACTCTGGGCATTCCTGATATATTGGATTCACAAGAATGTGAGATCTCTGTAACCTCGACCTTTGACCACCAAATTCTAATCAGTTCATCTCATAGTCAAAGAGCCAGATGTTTTTCTCAAGTGTTGGTAGAGACCAGATCAGAGGTAAAAGGAGAGTGACTGTTGGACTTAGGTTCATTTGGTGGATACAAACATAACTCCAGTGGGATGGTCATGTTGTTCTGTCTCTGCTGATGTGGAATTAGGGAACTGATTGCTAACTTCTTAGCTATAACAGTAATTGAAGTGCGGTAGTCTGTCTGAAAGTTCATTCTTGACTGTGAAGATGGCATGAGACATATAATCTGAACACTCTGTAGCTGTTATGGAGCTTTAATCTGATGAAGACTGTGTGATAGGAATAATTTTGCTCTTCAGTTCATCGAGTCATATTGAACTCTCTCAGCCAGAGTTACAGTTTTTCTCAATGGCTTTGATGCATTTCACTCATCAGAAACATCATTCTCACAGCTCTCGATGCAGTTCTCAGAACAGTTCATGCATTTTCTCCTAACAATAAACCACGTACAAAAGCCTCTACAACAATCAAAACATTGTTCACGTGTTGAAACATGCAAAGTCAGTCACTTCAACGTTGTCACCAATGAATTAAACCTTTTCACCAGAGCTTCAAGACTTAGACTCCAAATGTTTTGATCTTTATTTAAAACCCTGACTGACTTTAGGAAAAGAGAACTGCAAAGTTATAGAGTGAAACATGTTCAGATACACAACACTTTACTACGGTTACAACTGTAACATGTACCATAAAAAATGATATTCTTTTTCTACGTGGCATTGGTGTTTACTGTAGTGAACATTTCAACCTCTCAGCAGATCACTGAACTGTCACTTTACATCACTGTATGGAAATGTATATACAAGCCTATGGAAGACAGAAGAGCTTTAGATTTAGAGCATGGTAAATCCAAAAAATTACTATACTTAAAAAAGTGTGGCATTTTATGTAAATACTTACTTACTTACTGTATGATATTTTAATGCAGTGTTTCATTTTGCAGCAGATATGTGGCACTTTGCATTTCGTGCGTCATTTTTGGATTTGTGTGCAGAGTTTTGAAAAAAATGAGAGCTAGTTTAAAAAATGTGTGAAAGCAGATGTAAAAAAAACTGTATTAGTAAATCCACAGAATATAACTGCTGTAACTGAGGAAAGCTAAATGATGAACATGAAGCTATGCACCAGAAAACAGACGGAAAAATATGTAAACATAGAACATAGCATCAGTTATAGTGCAGTAAATTCACACTGCGTTACTATGTATGTGTGAGACTGTCCTCGCTCTTTCATTCATATTAGAGGAGGTTTAAAGTGATTTGATTGAAGTCACTGATGCAATGAGGAACAGTATCAAGGTGAGAGAGAGGTCCGTCATTCTGTGATAAAGGTACAAACTGTTTCCATCAGTTGCCAGAGTCAGATGAGAAATGCATCAACACAATGAGAAAACCTCTTTAGCAGTGAAACGCGTGGATACAATGGAAGCTTGTACAAACACGACGATGTAATGTGTGTGGGGAGATGAACTGCTCTGAGAACTGCATTAACACTGGTGAGATAGATGTTTCTGAGGTGTGAATTGTGAATTGCATCAAAGCGATTGAGGAAAAACTATAATAACAAAAAATCAGATTACTGTACAAACAGCAGTTCTTTATGTGGAACAGCTTCTCTGTGTCAACTCGGATGATGTGATCTGTCCTGACGGAGTAAACCCTGCCCACCTGGGCCTCCCAGCATAGAAAACAAACGCTATGAATAATTTAGTGTTTGAGCAGCATTTAGTTCGGCTGGTACAGTTTGACTTTTACAGTTTGACTCGGAATCATTTAGCTCGGCTTCCTCTCTCGTCCTCTGTTTGGTTTGTCCTTTTCCATCTCTTTCCTCCCACCAGATAACCTTTTGTGTTGTTTCTTTTCCCCCTTTGTGTGTTGGATTTATTGTAGGTGTCTCCCAGGTTTTTCCTGCCATAACTGCCCATAATCACAGCTCTTCTGTGAAAAGGCCAACACACAACAGCTGCAATCTTTTCTCCTTGTTCCATCAGAAAAGACATCACTGTTGTTCTCTTCTCTGCTTCTCACCTCTGTGTCATTTCTCTCTCATATCTACTCAAATTATGGGTCAAAACCACCCACTATCCCCGGTGTGTGTGAGTGTGTGTCCACCCCTGCTGGGTGTAATGACAGATAATGACCATGAAATGTCAGACTATCAACCCAAACATTACACCCAGCCAGCTGCGAGTCTTCATCTGTGTGTGTTTACAGCTGATGTTTGTCTGCTGTTCAGGTTTCAGGTTTGTGTGTGAGGAGGTCGATGTGTGACTTTGAGTTTGTCCTCTGGCTGTTTTTGCTGAACCTGCTGATCTGTAAATGTGTTTGTGTCATGAAAGAAAGAAATAGAACTAGAGCTGAAGCTATTAGTCGATCCACAGGAAATTAATCTTAACCATAGTAATCTATTTGTCGTTTTCAGTCATTTAATCAAATTAAAAGGTAAAGTGGACGGTTGAAAATGTCATCTTAGTTTCTCTTGTTATTGGTGTTTATCATTTTGACGGCATTGGGTGACGTCATGAAATAGTGTGGTATCATGGGAGTTGTTGTTTTCACCACCATCACCGTAAGCTCCTCCCGGTTTGGATTCCTTCAGTGTCAGTGGTTCAGGAAATCAAACAGACCTGGTGATTCTAACCGTTAAAGTCAGAGTTTGAGCGACGCTGTACGGAGGACAGAGACTCAGGGAAGAGCTGGAGCTGAGATTGATGCTAACCTTTGTTCTGATTGTTTCTCTGAAAACTTATGAATAAGGACGTTCAGCAGGTTTTTACCAGCAGCTGAACGATCCACAGAGGTGTCCTCCTCTCCACAACTAACATTTCCTCAGCTTGTTTCTCTGATAACTTCAGATCCAGACGTCCGACGACTAAAATCCTTCATCTGGTTCAAATATAGAGCTGAAAACCACCAAGGTGGAAAAAGTGTATGCGGCTGACACTCACTGACAGGCGACCAATGAAACGTTACCATGATTAAAATCACAGATTCCTCTGGTTTGAGAATTGATGGAAACATTTGGGATGATGTAAGAACACAACTCAACAACATATAGAACACAGGTCTGGTTGTTTTTAGACATTTTGATATGGAAAAGTTAAAGATTACAACTAAATAAAACCTACACTGTTTCAGATTCAAAAGAAAATCACTGTGATCACAAAGCTAGAAATGTGTTCTTGACGTAGCTCATGAAATAAGGATACACAGATAACACTTGTTAGTAGAATCTGCACATTGGATTTGATGAGGTACCGGTCAAAGGTGGAGTACCAGTAGTAATCAGTGTAATCACAGGAGACTTCATGAAACAAGGAAGTATCTACTGACTTTTAAACTGCCATGACATCCTGGGAAACTTCTGGAGTAGATTTCCTCAGAAACTCAGCAGTTTGACTGAACTATTCAAACTTTACAGCTGAGATTTCTTTGTGAGGTCTTGCTAAGAGTTTCTCTTACCTGCCTCTTACATGATGCATGAGGAAGACTTAACTCTTAACTCCACTATTATAACCTCCCACTAGCACACCTGCGTCGTGTCTAACAAAGTCCCAAGTCTCATAAACCACATGTTTTTTTTTTTAGTTTTTCCCCTTTTTTCAATGTGGGTTGCAAACTCTTCCTCTAACTTTCTATATATATATTTATGCACACATTCAATTAACTGAAACTACCTACCAGGTGTCCATTAGACAACATCCAATTAAGTTAAACAAGAGATATAGGTGTCGATGCAGAAAGATTTATCTACATATAGCTACTGTGTATGAGGCTTAGTGGGATGTCTCTCTCTGTCTCTCTGTCTCTCTCTCTCTCTCTCTCTCTCTCTCTCTCTCTCTCTCTCTCTCTCTCTCTCTCTCTCTCTCTCCATGTGTGTGTGTGTTGGATTCCAGTGTTGTTTGCCAGAAGGGCCCTGCAGGACGATGACCTTTAGACCTACTGCCCAGGAGCTATAGAACACTGTGTGTGTTTGTGTGTAAGAGAGATAGTAAATTGAATTGACATGTCAGTTTTTCAACAACACAACAGTTATGGACATTTAGGCAAGACTGAATCTCTCCCTGTGAGCTACCTACTTCACCAAGAAGATATCGAGTTTATAAAATAGTCATTTAAAATGATTATAATGATTTTTTTCAGATTCCAGAAAATTCCGGTTGATATCCAAACCAAACCTGTCTATAACCTCTCTACCTGTATTTTTTCATATTGACTTAATCACAAATCCTTCAAAAACATGTTGAATGTGTGTGTCATTCTTGTGTGTGTGTGTGTGTGTGTGTGTGTGTGTGTGTGTGTGTGTGTGTGTGTGTGTGTGTGTGTGTGTGTATGTGTATGTGTAATATGGCTGTTTACCTTTAGATGGCAGTGTTGATCCACCAAAACAACACATAGGCAGATATATACACACACACACACACACACACACACACACACACACACACTCACACTAAAACATGGGGATGAGGCACATATGTTGTGCTTTAGTCAGTTAAAAGTCCTTGTATCTCAAAGACATCTAACGCCTTCTGTTGTCATAATGTTCACTGAGGTCACAGGTAAATGTTCATAGGTCACGTGTCAGCCAGCTTTCACTAACTACATTTATCACAGTGCAGACACAGGGTTCAGGTGACGGTCTGGGAAAAGGATTGACTTATAATCAAACATCTCTTAATTCATAAATTCATAATAAAACCGAACCAACAATGTGCACGAACATTTACAAACAAGTACTTTTGATACACGCACAAATGTACATGATTTTGCAACACACACACACACACACACACACACACGTGTGTGTGTTCCAGCTGCAGGTGTATTGTGTCTCTTGGTCACTCAGGAGTCTCCATGTGTAATTGTTGTTTCTCTGTCGGTCACACTGTTACATCCAGATCAATTCAATGAGCTTTATTGGTATTAAGGTCAATAACAGTGTTTTCAAAACCAGGAAGTGCAACACGGTGAAATGTCAGTGATCGAACATTAGGACAACAGCAGAGACATATATCAAATGTCTTTCAAGCGCTCAGTTATTGGCTCTGGTTTGGGCTGTCATTGGGTTGTGTACTGTTCAGGTTAGCAGGTCCTCAGTGTGGACATAACTAGTGCTGAAACAATTAGTCAGTTGATTGTCTGTACAGCTTCAGACCAGCTAAACACATCACTCCTCACGTAGAAGGAAAGAGCTTCAGTTCAAACTAACTAATAAAAAATCTCTCATTAAACACATACTGATGGAAATCCACCTTTGCCCCTTTTTTTCTCTTTATTTCCTCACTTCATTCTTCTCCTTTAATCACTCCCACCCTGTCCTCCCTCAGAGTCACACTCTAACAGGATCACAGTTGTCTGATTGCAGTCATCGGGTCATTAACATGTAAACAAACAGCACTGTTCTACATACAGCTCCACACAGGTGCCTCTGCTAATACAATTAAAATCGAGCGGTGTGTAAGTATTGGTGGCAATTACAGCTGATGTGTGTGTTTGTTGTGTGTCTCTGTCTGTGAGATGGTTTGTGTTCACAGGAAATACTGATTTAAATCAGTATTTGCTAAAGTACCAATGCTGGTCTTTGTTCACTAAGGAAATCATGCCTGTAGTTTTGATGAAGATAAAGATCTGTTTAATGTGGTCTTAAAGCCCCATTAGTCAAAGATTTAATATTAGCAACAGATCAAATGAATCTATTTGATGTAAAAAGATGTCACTCACAGGGATGTTTTACTGTTTTTAACCTCATGCTTCCGACTAACTTGTGGAAAAAAGTGGAACAGTGTTAGTTTTTTCTCAGGAGTTGGTGGAGACCAAACCAGAGCTAAAAAGGAGAGTGATGGAAGCGAACGTGGTTCCAGTGGAATGATGATGTTGCTCTGTGTGTGCAGGATGTGGAACTAGGCAGCTCTTTGCTAACATTTTAGCCATATTTAGAAGATGATAATTTGTCAAATGTTTTCGGGTTGCCGTCCATCCGTCCGTCCCATTCTCGTCAACGTGATATCTCAGTAACACCTTAAGGGAATTTCTTTAAATTTGGTACAAACATTCACCTGGACACGAGGACAAAATGATTATATTTTGGTGGCTAAAAGTCAAAGGTCAAGTTCATGGTAACCTCTGAAAACACAATTTCGGCCTTGTGAACACGATATCTCAGTAACACCCTGAAGGAACTTCTTCAGATTTGGCATAAATGTCCACTTGGACTCAAGGATGAACTGATTAGATTCTTTGGCTAAAAAAAACACTTTTTATAACTCAAGACTTCACACAGCAAGTATGACAAAATTTCACACAAATTGTTAATATAAGACTCTGGATAAACAGCGATCTAATCTGACTACTTTGATGAACTGGATGCTCGGTGTCTGAAAGACACAACAGAGTACCTCCTCACAGAAATGGTAAAAGTAATTCAAAAATGAGGAGAGATGATAAGTTCAGCCACAATATGTAGAATTATGATGACTATTCCCACCCAACAAGTAGAATGGATTTTCACTGGTATTGTTTCATTTTCTCTCACAAGTGGCTTGAATGTGTGGCTCGTCACAAGGAAGGTATGCTTCCTTTACTATAAATTTTCCCTCTCTCTCGTCCAGGGCAACCTGCCGAAATACTCCCATAATGCCCTGGTGGTCCAGTCGATGAAGACCAACCTGACGGACCCCGACATGCACGTGCTGTTCTTCGACGTGGAGGCAGTGATCATCCAGCTGCTGACGGAGGAAGCCCAGAGACCGAACCCTACACTGGTGTCTCCGGAGACACTGCAGAAGAGCCAGGCTGGGGCCGACAAAGGGGGGTCCTTCCTCGCCAACAAGATCTTCAAACAGGTCAGTAAAACGGAAAGCAAAAAGAGGGGGAAGTACATCAGTCCTACACAATTAATTGGCTTATAAAAGCTGTAAAATAAATCATTTCAGAATTTTATTTCATTTTTTCTCTTCTTGTCATTTTCTTTCATATTGTTCACCCTCTGTTATTTCACTCTTGTGTTCTCAACGTTGCCTCCAAACCAGGTGAAGGAGACGATGAAGGAGACCATAAAGGAGCACCTGCTGGATGAAGACGAGGAGGAGGAGGAGGAGATGAGGAGGCGTGAGGAGAAGTCCAAGTCTCTGAGTCTGCTGGAGTACAACCTGACGATGGACACGGCCAAACTCTTCATGTCCTGCCTGCACGCCTGGGGTCTCAATGAACAGCTGGACGGCATCTGTCTCGAGCGACTGGGCATGCTCAGACCGCACTGCCCCATCTCCTTCGGCCTGATCTCCAGAGGAGGTCACATGTCCCTCATGCTCCCCACCTTCAAGGTACCTGTCTGTTTCCTGCCACGAGTCTTCCGGGTGCGCTGTGACCAGCGTTCATTAGGCAGATACAAATAAAAAATAAATAAAAATGAAATTAATGACACTAAATGTGATGAGGTGCTCGTTTCAAAACTTATAATGAATAACACAAAAATAACTACTTATAAGATATCATTTATTTTTATTATTATTTATTTTTGTCTGCCTCCTTTTACCAGGAGTCCTTGCTGTGCCAGTTGTCCCTGGCGACAGGTCGGAAGCTGACTCTGTCAGACATCGTAGGGAAGGGTACGTACGGTGTGTCAAGGGCCGTCACCACACAGCACCTCCTGTCCGTCATTTCGCTGGCCAACACTCTGATGGGCATGACCAACGCCACCTTCGTCGGGGAGCACATGAAGAAAGCACCGGCCAGGTAACAAACACATGGACGTACAACAATACGCTTTTCTATCTTTCTAAACTTAATCTGGTGGTTTTACCAAAAAAGAAACGTCTTGAAAGAAAGTTTCCCACAATAACTTAAAAAGTAGATATATTGTATAAAAAGGTTTCCTGTCAGACTCATTGTTGGCCTCTTTTGCCCCCAAATGCATAGAAACCCAAACACCTAATCCAGATTTAAGAAATCTACATTTTTTGTCAAAATCTCCACCAAGACTTATATTATAAAAAAGTGAATTTAGCTTCTGAGATGCTCAGTTCTTCTAGTAAAACTTTACTCATTAGGTGGAGGTTTTCCTGTTCCCTTTGATACAATTGAGAGTGTTTCTTAAAGCAACATCTAGTGATCATCAACATTTGAAAGTTCTGTTAACGATCATCATTGCCAGTAGATGTCGCATTAGACCACCGGCATCTCAGACCAAAACAAACTCTTAGCCCGGCCTGCGTTTTGCCACAACCCCGCCTCCAGTCTGCCAGGTGTTAAGAAGCCCAGAGAACGCAGTCACTAAACACACAACAAGAAGCCAAACTACATAAAGTTACCCTGTGTATACGAGAGCCAACAAAAATGTATAAAATCATTTATAAAATGGGTGGCAGCAAGTTAGCTAACGTTAGCATTTCTACTGTCACTAATGAAAAGAGACACGTTACATTATAAACCATCAAGGTACTTTTACACATCAAGGGGAAGAAAAGCCAGTTGAGTCAAGGTGAACCTTTTACCAGCTCGCAGGGTTCTCCACCTCAGTAAAGCTGGACCAGTTTGGTCAGCCTTGGACTCATCCACTGGGACCGGTCGCATGAATGACACTGATGGAGCTGGTAAAAATTGTATAGATGTTTTGATAGTCCACTGGCCAACTGGGATTTAAGCCGGTAGTCCCTATGGCCAGTCTACCTGTGCTCTGGTCTGATCTCTTTGTCAGAGGCCTTTTTACATTAGAACATGGATTCTTCAGTTTGAGGAAATTCTGGAAGGTCGCTCTCACCTGAACACTGCGTACTGCAATGTGCCATCTTGTGTGTGTGTGTGTGTGTGTGTGTGTGTGTTTAGAAATATGGGGAGGGCCAATGGTCTAACAGGAGGTGGTGTGACTTCATTCTCTGCTCATGGCATCATTTCTCCTCTATATCTTTACATAGAAAATAGTTGTTTGCTGCAGAACCTTTGTAGGTGTGACATGGCTGTGGATTATCTCGACTGGTTCCGTTCAGACCTGAGCTGATGCAAAGCGTGATCCCAGACATACGTACGGATGTAATCCAAATGTTACTGGAAATTTCATTCAGAGTGTCTGAAAAAATAAACAAAAAGATCTGGATTCAGGCAGAAAAACACACCTGTGATCCATCATCAGTGATTCCAGCTGAAAAACAAAATAATAACCCAAACAAGCTGCAGCAGAGACTGAATTCAAAGCACAGAAATATAGACTCTGTTGACATTCACAATGATAAGTTCAACTCCTGTCACGTCTTTGTGTGTGTGTGTGTGTGTGTGTGTGTGTGTGTGTGTGTGTGTGTGTGTGTGTGTGTGTGTCTCTGCGTGTGTGTGTGTGTGTGTGTGTGTGTGAAGCTGATTGTTTAGTCTGTTTGAGCTCTCATTGTGCTGTGAAAGATTTAACACGGAGGTCATGGTCCTGCTGCTGTAACACCAACACAACATTTCATCATTTCGTCAACCCTGCACAGAATAACCCTGCAGGGATGGAAAGCGAGGGAGAAGGAGAGGGGGTGGGGTGGGGGGTGTGAGTACATAGGAGAGAAAGTATCCTCTGATTTTTTATTTCACCTGTTTTCATACTACAAGTTATTTCTGTTTGTGGTTAATCATCTTTATGAAATAACAAAGTAATAAGTGGCTCTGTAGTTTGGCCTCTGTACGGGTCCAACCAACGGGTGTTAATTTGACACCTTAAAAGTCACATAAAAAAACTCACATTGTCAAGCTGATAGAGGTTTGATAGGAATTCAGTTCCTCAGTTGAGTCTTGTCTCATATATTGATTAATAAGAGCTGTGTTCTGTGAGTCAGAGTTGATCTTCCGCACCAGCGACAGCCAGAGCTGGAGGAATATTGTGTTCGGGGTGTCCGTCCGTCTCTCTGGTCCGCTCTTGTGGATGCCATTTCTCAGTAACGCCTTGACAGAACTTCTTCAAATTTGGCACAAACATTCCCTAGGACTCTGGCATGAACTGATTAGATTTTGGTGGTGAAAGGTTGCAATGACATTCCCAAACTCAGATTTTGTGACACGTGAACGTGATATCCCTTCAAAAAAAATGTCTGAACCCCTTGAAAGAAGATCCACTTCATGTTCTGCTCAAGTCTAAAGTCAACAGAGACAAGTTCAAGTCAAGTCTTAAGCCATGTTAAAGCCAGTCTGAAGTCGAGCGTGAAGTCCTTGATGGCAAGTCTAAGTAAAGTGTCAAGTCAACTGATATAAGCCCCGAGTCAAAGCTCAAGACTCGAAAGCAAGTTCACATCAAGGCTCAAGTGCTTGAGGGCAAGTCCAAGTCTAGTCTTATGTCTGCATGAGCAAGTTGCAAGTCACTGTCAAGTCTTTCAGGTGTGTTTACTGAACATTGCTGCTTTAACCGACAGTTGCCCCGGGCGACCGGTTTAGACCGCTGTCAACCATGTTGGTGCCCACGAGTCCCGTGTTCAAAGCAAACGATGAAACTACCACTGTGTCTGTCCTTGGTGGAATCTTTCATCTCATGCTGCTGTGTCATTGATTTCCACAGTCAGAAATGATGAAAAAATAAAGCATTGCATCTTAATTACAACGTGATTGGCTGGAAGCAAACGGTGCAGGGAACAGCAGCTACAACATCAGACACCACAGAGAGAGAACAGAGGACACAGCCCGAAGAAGTTTTCAGACCTGTTTATTACTTTCTTAGAAACTAAGAACTTCTCCACTGTGGTGTGTAGATCAGAGCAGGTGATCGTGCAGCTACAGATGCTGAAGACTCCTTTATTAAACTCAAACAAAGATCTGGCTCTTTCCACCACAGCACTCCAAAACCAGCAGCTGTTATATATTTGAAGGTGTTTGGGTTTTTGGCTTTTTCATGTTCCCTCTCTTACATTTATGACAGTGGAAAAGCTTCTTCCCTGTGTGCTAGAGTTTGAAAAGAAGCACTCCTGAACTTATAGTGTTTTAGTATTTCATCACAGCAACTACAACAACACTTCCTCCACTAACTCCAGCTGAGTTCTTTTGCTCGCCCAAAGGAGGAGAGCTGGAAGCCCTTCAGTTTGGAAAATGACTCAGACAAGAATAAACATGAAAAACATGAAAACATTTTCCTGCCTCTTTTCTAAACCCCGGTCTCTGAAAGTTGCTGCTCATTGTACAAGACATCAAGCTCTTCCCTTCCCCATCAGGATGTCCACACTCAGCTGGCTGAATAAAAAAAATTAATAATTCTCTTGCAGTTTCAGGGAGATGTAGCTGAACTCTGCAAAAACCACTTCGTTTCCACACGTAATCTGCGATTTAAGAATTATCTGTTTCAGTTTGGATGTAGTCTCAATCTGAAACGCTGTAATTCAATGAAAATTGATTTTTTTTTTTTTTTTTTTTTCTTCCGCGGCATTATAGTTTGCATGTACACTTACTGCAGTGTGTTTGCAGTCCAGGTGAGGAGTGTTAGATTAAAGATAGGACAGGAGGGCACCCATAATCTACACACATCCATATGGATTGATTTTCACTTTCCAATAAATACATACACCACCTGTCAGTGCCCCTCAGTTCCAGTTTGATTCAATAAGTTTACCTTGTAGATAGAAAAAAAAAAAAAAGTCTTTCCAATCACACCGGAGCCGTGTTTAAGTGCAGATTTTCGAAGTGAGATTTTTTTTTCTTTGGTTTGAATCAAATCGCGTTTTTACTAAAATTGATGGAATTAGATTTTATTTAGATAACACCCACAAACCCCATTTTCCAGCTAGTACACACATTACACATGCAGATCCAAAAAGCAGCAGTCAGATAACATCATGAGCTGCATCGACGAGGCGCACACTGAATTTATTTAGCCTGATGAAGTCTGATATCAAATGTCATTCACATCAACTCACGGTGTCTGAGGTTTAAAATGAGGTTTGGTGACCCGTCGTAATTCAAAAGTTAACTGTGGTTTGTTCAACTTAAAAGAGATCTCTAAAATTTATGAAATCATTTGTGTTTTTATTCATTCTGGTGCAGTTTGTGTCTCTGCTCTCCATTCACTGGAAACACTGTCAGTGGAAAAGCAAAAAGAGTTTGCACTAACAAAGACATAACTTTGGAAGACTTGACTTGATGTTAGCTTCAACTGAACTTTAGAGTTTCTGCGTCCATAGAATTAAGACTGTGGCTTCTGTCTTTCATCTCTTCCGTTAGAGTCATATCAGGAAGGGATCATTTAGTGCCGTCTGTACATACGTATTTACGTCTGTCTGTCCCGTTCTCGTTGGACGCGATATCTCAATAACGCATTGATTGAACTTCTTCAAATTTGGCACAAACATTCAGTAGGACTCAAGGATGAACTGATTAGATTTTGGGGGTCAGAGATCAAAGATCCAAGGTCACGGTGACCGCACAAAACACAGTTTTGGCCCTGTGAATGCGATGTGTCCGTAAGGACTTGAGGGAATTTCTTCAAATATGGTTGAAACGTTCAGCTGGACTGAAGCTCAGACTGATTAGATTTTGGTGGCTCAAGGTCACGGTGACCTCGCAAAACACTTTTTAGCCAAAACTCAAGACCCATGAGTTCTGACAAAATTTCACACAAGTGGTTCATTTTTTATAGGCCTCTGGATAAATAGCCGGAGTGGAGGAGGCAGACGAACATGAGGAGGTGATTGTAGTTTTTCATGTAAACATAGTTTGGCATGTGAGTGTAGATGGATGGAGAGAAAACGCTTTATCCAGTTGTTAAATTGGTTTTCCAGGGATTTGTGTGAAAGGTTGTTTGTGTTTCTTTGTTTTATTTCTGTACCACAAGACTAGTGTGTGTGTGTGTGTGTGTGTGTGTGTGTGTGTGTGTGTGTGTGTGTGTGTGTGTGTGTGTGTGTGTGTGTGGGTTGTCACTGTGTTTCTTTGATTGTGTTACAGTGAAAAGCAGTGAGAGCAGGTGTGTGTATGTGTGTGCGTGTGTGTGTGTGTGTGTGTGTGTGTGTGTGTGTATGGTGGGGTGGGAGGGACTGCATGCAGGTGCACATGTTCTTGTGCTCCATTTTCTGAATGGATCTCACTGCCTCTTGTGTGTAGAATAAAAGGTGTGTGTGTGCGTGTGTGTGTGTGTGTGTGTGTGTATTGTATAATTTAAACAGAGAAGCATATATTGACTGTTTGGTATGTTCACTACATTCCAGGAGTTCATTTTATTTTCATTTGTTTTTCCTGATCCTCTTCAGTAACTGAGGCTTTTTAAGGTGGATTTTTCTTTCCTCAGGTTTATTATATATCAATAAATAACAGTCCAAATACTGTATTTCTCTTACAACACGGTTATTTCACTCCTTTATTATTTTATACTTATTATACTTATTTCTTATTCATATTACTGTGAAAGAAATGTTGTATTTCTTTTATCGAACGAATATCAATAACAAAATAAAAAGAGTAGAATATGACCCCACTGTTTGATTTGAATGAAACAGCCTGAAGAGATAAACTTGTTCAGTCTCAAATAATAGCTGGAGCTGTGGCCAGCAAGGGCGAATCTTTATCTTTATTTATTTATTTGATAGGGACGATGCAATTTAACATAGTTTCAAAACAAAGCGGGAAACTGTCGAGTTGCACAAAGAGTTTATAGCTGTTGCTAATTTTTCGTCTCTTGTCCCTGGTTGGGCTTTTACATCTGTAATGTAATTACAACAGTCAATGTGAGTAGCAAACACAAACCAAAACAGACAACACAGTTGATAATATCCTACAATTAGCTACAGATCTACAGAAGTCTAGAAAGAGACAACAACAGCACAACAAGCTACAAGCAGTCAAACAAAAACACTTAACAATAGATACAATTACCTAGAAATAGGTGCAGCTCTGGTTTGCTAATAAGGCTTTTGTAAAAAAAAAACCCAAAACTGATGGGGGTGTTAGTATCTGTACCATGTAGTACCAAGATATATTCACTTCCACAACACTAATTCCATTAGTGCAACAACAGAGTCATGTCATACACAAATACAGCTGTACATCTCTTTAGACTGCTGTGTCAAAACTGCAAGTAAACATCGCAGGAGTGTTGAGTTCGGTGCAGATCAGACAACACAGGCTTCTTACTAAAACATGATCTAATATTCTCCCTAAACTGTGAACATTAGGAAGAAGGACTCTGCAGTTTATGTAAATAAAATATTCCATTTTTCAACACCTTTGCTTTATTTTGTGACCCATCGTCCCGTTGTCTTCTGTTTTTCACACATGATTCTACACTGTTCGTAGTAACAATCATACTGTCACACTTTCTGACCTCCCCCCTGTCACTTTCTGAAATTTCCCCCCTGTAGAATTTAGTGTTTTTTCAACAGCTATCTGTAGAGCTCCCTGGCAGTGATTTGTTGCCTGGCAACTGTTATTGATCACTCCATTGATTGTTGTATTGGAAGTATTTGTGTGTCTCTGAAAGTTAGACGCCTCCAGTCTGTTCAGACTCCGGATTGTATCCTCCACCCAAAATTCAATAGGCTGGAGCCTGAAAAGACACACACACACACACACACACACACACACACACACACACACACACTCACACACACAAAGATTCAACTAGTTAGTTTCAGGAAACTGAAATAAAAATGTTGTTTTGTTGGAGTCCTGGTTTTATGTATGTATGTGTTTCTGTGAGCGTGTTTCTTTGTATTTTGTTTTCTCTCTCTGTGTGTGTGTGTGTGTGTGTGTGTGTGTGTGTGTGTGTGTGTGTGTGTGTGTGTGTGTGTGTGTGTGTGTGTGTGTGTGTGCTGGTCCTCCTCTCTCCTCCTTCCTTTAATATTTCATGCCTCCTCTTTGTGATCCTCCTCCAGGCCTCCCAGACCAGGAGGAACCCCAGAGTCTCCACGCAGGACGCCTGCTGCCCCCCCCCAGCCCTCCTGCCCGGCGCTACAGGCCCAGATCAAACAAGGTAACTACAAAAGAGAGGGGCGCTCACTTCACACATCCCCAGGGCCCTGTGGGGAGGGTGGATGGGAGGAGGGGGCGGGGGTTTGATAATGCAGCCCACCGGCAATAAAACCCACAGAGAGTTAGAGAAAAAAACAGAAATATCACAGGAGGAAGCTGCTGCTGTTTCCTCGGTCAGCAGGTCTCTAAAGGGCTGTTCTGCTGTTTTTGAAATGAGAGTGGCGCTGTTGGGACCGGAGCTGCGGTTCAAATCCGCGACTGCTGCTTTATATCTGGCCTCTCGAAATAATTTTTACCAATTAAAGACTGACTGAGCACTGAATTAGTTAATTAAGGATTAATTAATTAATTAAGGAAAAAGGCAATTTTCCATTTTCATACTGGCGGTGATAGGGTTCTGTGCCTTGCTCAGCGGCACTTTGAAGGAAGATTTTGCGGGCTGATTTACCTTCATTTTGACTGTCGAGATTCATATTGGGAATAGTGAGACTGGCCTCAGTCAAAAGTTATCAGCAGAAGTTCAAGTGTGTGTAAATAATGTTTGGAATGGTCATTTGCTATGGTTTTGGGAGGCACTGACAATGTTGTCCTGGCAGTGGGGCATCAGATCAGAAAGCACTGGCAAACAACATGTAATGTCAAATAGTTTTGAGGACTTGTTAGACATATCCCAGTTTGAATATTTCTCCTACAGAGAGAGATTTGATTTGATCTCATCTTCAGCACCATCTGATATTTCTATTGTCGAGTCAACAGATTCTGTTCAATAACCACGACAACAAACCAGAGTGAGGATATGTTGATCAAGAGAGAGCTGTCAGTAGTAAATATTGAATGAAATTTAAATTTCCTTAACTTCACAATGAACTTTTATTACTATATTACTGCTGTGCAACAAATACAGCAGCTTTTAAATATAGTATGACATTGAAATGAGGACTTATTAAAAGTATGTCTTGTGAAGCAACTCATATGTGCTGCAAAGGGAACTATGATCAAGCTGTTTGTTTTTCTAAGATATACAGTTAGTCAGTTGCAAACTGCAAGTACTAAGAAATTAAAAGTTGTAATTGCTGCAGTAGTCTGTATGTTTTAGTTAAAATTTGATGGAAAGAAAGATGGAAATAAGATGGAAGGAAAAACAGCAGAGTGAGAACAAGAAAGAACTGGAAGAAACTCAAGAGACGGAGAAAGAAAAAAGTAATAGACAGAAAAAGAATTTCACTCAGTAAAGGTGAAAAAATACGTTTTGTCTTTGATTGCAGATAGAAACCTGCTCTGGGTCACTGTAGGGGACATTTTTAACCAGCCGTCACCATCTGCCTACCACACACACACACGCACACACACACACACACACACACACACACACACACACACACACACACACACACACTACCTACCACACGCAAGACAAGCTCAATACCTACAAACACACACACCAAAAATCAAGTCTGTGTGGGTACACACACACATACATGTGCCATGGGTGGCACCCTCGGGTGTTAGGTGGAGGCGGGGTTTCAGTGCTATTGTCACGCCTTAATGGAGGCCAAGCGTGACAAGCGTGTGGACTTATTCATGCCACACGCCTATTCACCACCATTCAGAGGGAACTCTCGGCCGTGACCTCTGCCCAGCCAGCTCCTTCAACCTGGCGTGTGTGTGTGACAGGGTCTGTGAAGGAGAGTGCTGTTAACCCTGCTCACCATCTCTTTTCACATGGAAATAAATAAAGAGGCCCCTCTAATATACTGCCGCCTTTAGAGACAGAGGTGTACAGTGAGAGTATGGCATTTGCACATAATTTAAAACACCTAAATATATCTTGATTATTATTTCATGTCATGATTGCTGGAAGTTTTCAAAAAGCGTGCTTATTTTTCTCTGTTTTGGCCCATTGTCCACACATTGCCAACTATTATCACCAATAAAAAATGTTTTTCCAGGACACTTCTCATATAATCACAATGTCCTCACCAAATTAATTGTTGACAAATGATGGACCAAACAATGAAAATAGGACATGAGTTGTAATTAACCCCGAATTATATTTAAATACTCTTTTTTAAATACTCAAATTTTTCTTTGTCTTATGTGAAAATAAACAAATTATCTTTAGGATTTTGACAAAAACTATCAATTTTAAAATGCCCCAGAAAGTGTGTTGGACACTATTATTTATTTTTTATTGACCAAATGAGAAACAGTGTTAGGACACAGAATGGCACAGAATTTTTATGGCAATGTAGAATTCTTGACGAGAACACAGAAATGTGTCGGCACCAGCTGGATTGTGTAATCAGATCTACTAAAACACTAAAAAAGACAGAGTAAAAGACAAAGTGCTATAGTGACCATACTATGTTAGGCATAAGGCATAATTTTGCTTTTGTTGTTGTCATCATTAAACTAAACTATATCTGACATGGCATTCATTCTGAATAATAACATTTATCTGCATAGGTGTAAACATGATTTGAATTTTGAGGCTTTAAGTTAGTTTTATATTTTAATGTACCAGTAACTGATTCCTTGACTGTTACAGTATCATCTTCATATTGCATTGTTTTATGATGTTACCTTTTTCTCATGTCTACAGCAAATTGCAGACCATCTGACAACACTGCTGCTAAGACTAAATTGCATGCAGTACAACCTTAAAAATGACATTTAAAAATGACTTTCATCTTTGATGAAGACAAGTTTGATTTCCTTCAATAATAAATGTAGTAGAGATGGCTTAAAAATAGCTGCAGACTTTAAGACATAGTAAATAGTCACTCCTTTAACAAGATGAGTACATTTTACTTTAAGGACCAGTGTGTAGGATTTAGTGACATTGAACGGTGAGGTTGCAGATTTCAACCAACTGAATTACATTTGAACAGATTTCACATAATTTAATTATTTGTTTCAGGTGTACTGCTGCTTTTTTTCCCCACGGTTAAAAGTGTTGAGCTCCACCCTGGACCTGGGACTAAACTTTCCTGGGTCAACAACAGCATGCTCAGACACATGGCCAAGACAATATTTATAAAAGTTTAGTGAAGAATTGTTTACAGACCAAAAGCAGTAAAAAGGAAATAAGGGGTGTTCTCTTATGTTTTGGACAGACTTTCGGACATTGGATTAGGATCTTAGATTTTCAGTCATTATTCTAATGACTTTATACTAATCATTATGATTAGTCATTATACTAATGACCTTTTAAAGCTCCCTAAATTTTGCATTAATTAAAGCAGAACTAATGAGGATCTTTTATGGCTTATTTAACTATGAGACCTACACTAACATGAGTACATTATATTTACATTCTTGAGTGGGCACTGAGTTAGGTTGGATGAATACTGAAGTATCATCTACATATAAGATGATTTTATGATATTACCACCAACATCCAGAGGGCACACCATCCTGCAAGGCTCAGCCACTGGCCCACTAGCTGAAGTAGATGATGTATAATATATGATGATGAAAATATATCTAACCTCCTCATACAGCAAATATTCATATAAGACTTTACTTACTTAATAACTTACTTTATAAGTTTTTCCGCAACGGTGCTAGAAAACTCACCTCTTCTCTGTTTCTCTCCTCTTTCTATTCCTGTCTCTCTTGCCATCTTCACACTGTCATTCACTGCATGGCTTCCGCCTGCTGCCTGTTCACACAAACACTGCTCTCTCTTGAGTGTTTCATTCAATTCCTCCTTTATATATGTGCACATCTTTCTTCCACTATTCCTCTCTCTCTTTTCTTTCTTTCTTTACCTCAACTGATATAATGTTGCTTTAACTGTTTTCTCTGTTGTCTTTGTGCTACATGTTTTCTCTGTGTTAGCTTTTATTGACAATGTTTTTAAATGGTACCTGTTGCATTTTGCTGCTTTGCTGGTTCTGTGTGAACAGTAAAGGATGTGTACTGTCTATTTTTGTTAAAAAAAATTCTAAAGTGTAATTAGATATGTATCTCACGTTTTACATTTGTGAGAAAACCTGGGCTTTCTGTCTTTCAGTGTCAAATACTGTTAATGAGAAGTGTATGAATTAGTGTATAATGAGAAGTATGATGTTTCAAATCTGTAACATCACACTTAATCATTTGATGTTGTTTATGAATTCATTGATAATTTTTACATTTCTGCTCTTTTTCATGGTAATACAAAGCTAGCCCCACAGTCTGAAACCTTTGTGTCGTGGTCCGGGATTTTTGTCAGCTTTGGCTTGTTTTGTCTTTCGTCTCCAAACTAACAGCTAATCTTTTCAACCTCTTTACCAAGCGGTTGCTGGGAAATAGTGTCATCTTTGTTACACTGGTGTTTTATTCTGACATTCATGTGACCTTTATGGTCTTCTCTTTTTGTAACTATGCATTTCTCGGCATAGCAAGTCAGTTGTTATTTCCGGGTTTGTTTTTCCTTACTTGTCCTCTTTTCTTTTCAGTTTTTCTTACAATATAATTTTTCTGCTTACATTTTCAGCTTTCTTCTTTTGTATATTTCCTTTTTGGTGTTCCCTCTGTGGGGTTTGAGATTGAGTCTGTCCAGAGGATATTTACCTTCAAGACTGAACCAGTTTGTAGATGACGTATTCAATAGTTCAGATTTGGATTAGGTTATGAGCTTAGCACAGTTAAAGAAAGTCCAAATCAAAGGTTTACTAACTGGATTGTTCCACATTAACACATCAGAGTGTGTGAATCTGAATCCTTGGTACAAATATAAGAATTTGTATCACTAACATAGAGTATCTTTGACATTGTTTGCTACATAACTACATAAGAATACAGTACAAATGTTGGTACTAATACACTAGTTCTGTGCCAACATTCCTTTCTTTATGAGGAATCTTGGTAATGTTACCAGCTACTGCTTACTCCTATTGCTATATGTTTACAGTATTATTTACAAAATAAAATTGCTTGTTCTTTATTAAATAGCAAATAGATGTGTAGTTTTAATTTTTAGAATAACATGGTAACCTTATACTTCATGTATTTTGTGGAAAGTCTAACTGTAAAATTCTCAGCTGTGTTTGCTTTGCCAGGAAATCTGACATAGCTAATTGCAAACGTTACAGGACGACATGCATTACCATACATCCTTTTACTGTTATCCTTTGATTTGGACTATCAGAAACCCGTCTTTCCACCAGGTGCTGCTGCCATGTGTCTGAAAGAGAAAGTATTATGTTCATCATGGATGATTCACCTCATGAAATATGTGTCCTTTACACACAGAGGTGTGGAGGTCAGGGTAGTGGATGGTATGTAGCATGCCTGACTTTCATATGGGAAACGGCAGGTCATATCCCATCATAGAACTGCAGTTACTATGTGTATATTTTAACCATAATCTTACCTATATCTCAAGCATGGTGTATTTGCCGTAATGACTGTTTCCCCCAAACTTTAGCCTCACCATAGTTTCCATGTGCAGATACTGAAAGAATTTTAAAACAATCCAGTGATTTGCAGAATCATCAGTTGTTGTCTTAGTTTGAGTCCAGGGCTTGTTTTTCTATAGATTTTTATTCTTTTTCACAAAGACAGTTTAAATGTATCCGAGTAGGGCTTTTCAGGTTCAATGTAAACCCAACATACTGTAAATGGCATTTACCTCGACAAATTGTATGCATTCATTCTTTAACCTTAAAATTCTTTCCGTATGATTTTCGTTCTTTTTTTTTTTTTTTGTGAATGTGTTCTTTGTTGTGAATATATTTTCTTCTTCCCTGATGCCTGACTGCTTGTCTCTTTTCTCTGTTTGGTATTGTTTATATTTAGATCTTCCTAACCTGTTCTTTTCTTCTTGACTATTTCTCTCCTTCTCTTCCTTTACAAGCTGCTGTAGCTGCCGCAGCCAACACCAGCACTGCTACTACTGCTGGGGCTCCAGGGGTCCCTGTGGGCCTTCCCCAGGGGGCCCCTGGTTCCCCCAGCCCCGGCCCTGCTTCTCATAACATCCCCTCAGTCAACGAAGGTACAGACTGAACTGACGGGTACCGCTTAGGGAACGTCTTGCAGCCATACTCTTTTTCAGTCACTTATCTTTGTCTTTGGAGATCTTCTGCTTCCTAGATCCTCTTTCCTACCGCTCTTCCTTCTGCCTTTCCATTTGTTTCTTCTCCCCTTCCAGTATATTTAAATTTTTCATAGTCCTATTCCTATTTCTGTTTTTCTTTGTTCTCTAGACTTCTCTCTCTCTCTTTTTATTTCATCACAATTCTTCACCTCTCCTCTCTTCATACCATCAGTTATTCATCTTCCCATGTTTTTTTTCATGTTTCTCTCCTTGGGTCTCGTCACCACATCTGTCTTCTCTTGCATCAGTCTTGTTTTTCTCTGCAGCCAATGTTAGGTTTTCACCTCAGGTGTCTAGCTCCAGTTTCTTGCAGTGTCTTTGTCCTTGTTTTGGTCTACAGCGCTGTCTATCTGTTTACCTGTCTGTCTTTCGTAGCTGAGTTCAGTCCACTTTCAATCCACTCAGTTGAAAAAATGTGTAGTTGCATGTAAATGCTGCAGAACACTTTCTATGGGAACTGGTCAAGTGTTTGTAATGTAGACTCTATCTGACTTGGTTATAGGAAATCAAACATTTGCAAGAGGTAGCAATTTTTCTTAATCCCTGATATATACAACTTTTTTTTATTTTTTAAACTATGGAAAAATTGAAAGAATACAAATTATTCATAACATAGTCTTGTACGAAACCAGTGGAACGAGCTAAAGAAAACACCCAACAATCCTCCCTCTTGATCTATTGACTTCAAGATGTCATTTCAGGTGCAATTGTATAACAGTGCAGCAAAATTTGGAGAGACAAACAGTTTTGTCATCTGCAAATAAGCGGACTAACGTTTGGAACTGATGCAGTTGAGAGTGCATTGACCACAGTTGTTATGCCCTGGTCTTTTGTCTTTTTTCAGTGCTGTATTGTGCAGTCCTGCCATGTTTTTCTGTCTGTCTTTCTGTCTACCTGTCTGTCTGAATGTCCATGTGTCCTGATGTTTCAGTGTCTCTAAGCTCACTGTTTGCATGCTTGCTATTTCCACCTGATGGAGTGGGGAGTGTGTCATTACAAAAACAATTTAAACAGATCAAATCCCCCCCCAAATTTTTTTTCTGTTAATCATTTTAAATTTGATTGTAAATTAACTTCACTGTACATCATCATAGGTTATAGTTGGAGTATTTCTGGTATCCCACTCAGAGCTTTATGCTGTTTTTCTTTCTTTTTTTATAGACAGCAAATGTTTTTTGTTTGTTCTTCTGTTTGTTTTTTTTAACAGGATGTTGGCTTGTACCACGGAGGCTTGCAGCCCCACCTACCCATACAATGAATGTACTCTCAAATTATTTAAACAATTCCACATTTGTGGTTTGTATAGATCAAGTGCCTTTCAAAGTTGATAATCTAAAAACAGAGAAGGTCAGGATAATTTTTATTCAGTTTTATAGCAGAAAACAGCAAGCATGCACACAGACGCTCATTCCTTCCCAGTACATGTAGGAATATTTTAGAATAAAACTTACCTTTAGCATTCTGTAGGACCAAATAGCAAAGGTTATGTGCTATGTTCCCAAAAGACTGCCCTGCAGAAACCCAATAATTGTTTTTATTATTGTTGTAATACAAGAGACAAGTCTGATATTTTTAAGACAATACAAAAAATGGTAACTGATTGAAAATCGTGTTTAACAACAGCTGTTCTTAACCCACTTTTAGCTTAGTTTTGTTGGTACTACCTGGGTTATGTTTTGTTTTCAGTGGGACTCATATGTTTTAATTTATAGGTCAAATAGATAATTACTAGTAAAATTAAAATAAATAATTAGTAGTAGCAGCAACAGCTGTTAGCAACAACAGTACTTCATAGTTATTAGCAACAGCAGTAGTAACTAAGCAGGAGTAGTGCTAGTATTAGTAGTAGTTGTAGTAGCAGCTGAGCAGCAGCTATAGAAGTAGTAGTAGTAGCTGAGCAGCTATAGTAGCAGTTAGCACCAGCAGCAGTGTAAGCAGAAGCAAGAGTGGTTGTTGGCAGCAACAGTAGTAATTGTAGTTAGCAGTAATAGTGGTTGAAGCTATAGACGCATACATACATACATATATACACATATACAGTGGTCATTATTAACCACAGTCTTTGATGACATAACTAAAAGCATCATTTCTAAAGTAACATTAATCCTTAAGTGGTATACAGTAAAGCATAGTATACTACTTGTATAACCCAGGGAGTCAAGCACCCAACTTTCAGGTATGGTGATGAAAGCAGAGTGCCAGAATTGTTCCTAAGGATATTCTGTGTAACATCAACTTAATCTCAACATTCTTCCAGCTGCAGCTTGTAAAGTCTGGTAAGGTAAAGGTAAAGCAGGGTCTGCCATATCATGTTGGCATCATGACCCATCTTTTAGTAGCTCAAGAGAAATGATGACAGAGGAGCTTCCTGTGTCAACAGTTGGGCTGGCTGGACTTCTATTCTTGACCAGCATGAATTTATTTGCTATTACTGTTCCAAGTAGAAATTTAGGAAACAGCCTGAACAGAGAAGAAGTGTTCAGGGTTTAATAAGTATTTGAAGGCGTGTTGGAAGGTAGCAGTTATAAATTGCATTTAAGAGACTTATTTAGTGAAATGATTCAAATATTTTTTGAGGAGATAATAAGATTTGAGGTTTCTGCAAGACAGTGATGCAAAGTTTGTAACTAGAGGTTGACTGATTATTCTTGTTGGATCGACAATACTGAGACAATTTGGTTATTATGGTATATGACAGATGTCAAATATTTGACAAAAAATGTATATTTTCTTTTTGAAATTCATCTGAATTAATCTGTCAACCTCTACATACAGTATTCCTGAATGCAGTATGTTTGTTATACGCTTAACAGTTTGGGTTTTTTCTGTATATTTCAATGGCAGAGGTAAGTTTACATGGTGCCTCTGGCAAAGAAATTTGTATGGAATTTCTTTCCCGCTTAAAAGCCATTCAGTGTCCATCACACAAGTACATTTCACATACATGCATCTTCTCTGGAAGCCATATATTGAACAAATATATGTGAATAAGGTGCTTGGTTTATGTCGAGTATCAGCAAATGAACATTTCAGTCCATTTTTGTCACAGACGTGTAAAAGCTGGTGTATATTTCTCTGGTGTTTGGTGTAAAGTATAAATATATGCCATTGTTTTTGGCTCAGACTGATACAGCCAGATTTGAGCCCTTTGAAAGCGATACCAAGACATTTTGAATGTTAGTTTTCATTGTCACTCACGATAATACAACTGAGAAAAAAAGTGATCTACTTGTTGTCATTTGTTCTGAAAACCCACAAGGTTTTCGTCTGTTCTCAAGTAGACTCCTCCCACACAGTGCAATGCTGCTGAATGAAATAAAACACACTTAAATTCATCATGCCAAGGTATCGTTATGTCAGTCCACCTGACAGTGCTGTATATCTGTCGTTTACCTGTTGAACACCATCAGACATACCCAGGCTCTGGTTAGCAGAAATAACAACTTTGCTCTAACCAAGACTGTAAGTAATAGTGTCAATGATATTCCCATCCTGTGTGTAATTGTTGTTAGCGTGATTTTTCTATGAGGACTGTACAAGATCAGTGTGTATGTTTAAGGATGTGAGTGACTCACTGCTGTCATATGAAGAAACACGGGGGAACTTATTTAAGACATGCAGACAAAAATAACTATGTAAATATTCTTAAATAGTTCAATACTTGGGGAAATGCACATATTTACTTTCTTTCAGGGAGTGACTGGAAAAGATGAATCAGTCTCACTGATCTGCAGCCTGTTGAAGTGCAGTTTTATCATCAGATGAGAAGTGACACATAAGTGTGATCAGTCAGCTTTTGTTAGCGTTACTTCACTTTCCACCAGGATTATGACATCATGTGGTTTATTTCTTTGGTCCATTGGCAACATATTTTAAAAACTACTGATAAGATTTCCAGTGACACTGTGTCGATACTCTTGGTCCCCAGAGGATTAATCCTCAACAGTGGCCCTTGACCTTTCCTCTAGTGCCACCATCAGAACAAAATGTTCACTCGTACACAAAAAATAGCAAAAAAAAAAAGTACTGCTAAAGGTCTATGAATGGTCTAACATAAAAGAAAAAAAAGTGCTTCTCTGTGACAGCAGTGAGGTTGGTATATGAGCACGTGAGAGGATTTTTATATAGAGATTTATTCACCGACCCTCCCTGTAGTTTTTCTGACTGTGTGGTTGTGTGTGTGTATGTGTGTGTGTGCGCAGGTTGGAGTCAGCTGGCAGCCATGCATTGTGTGATGCTTCCTGACCTCCTTGGCCTGGACAAGTTTAGACCACCTCTGCTGGAGATGTTGGCGAGGAGATGGCAGGACCGCTGTCTGGAGGTAATTTACACACACACACACACACACACACACACACACACACACACGTGCACACAAACACACACACACACACACACACACACACACACACAGTCTTCCATGCCAGTGCTAAAAATACAGTTATATCCTTATATCCTCTGAATTTGCTGCAGCAAATATGTTTTGAAAGAAATGTAATGCTGTCTGCATAACTATTTTTATCAAAATAATGAGGCGTCATTTTTAATAATCATATTTCCAAAGTTGCTAAATGTGGATACTGAATGTATCTGCAGAACATTCACCTTCTACATATTTTACTTGCTTTGCCAACAATCAGAGATGCTCATAAGTTATTTTTTGCAAGTCATGTTTGTAACGAGCGTTCTGTCATCTGCTGCATCCCATCCAGTCTGCTCAGAACACTCCATTGCCACATCAGGAATTCAAAGCATGTACTGCATTATCATTCTTTATCTATGAGGGGATGACACTCAGCTTGTCAGACATTTCCTTAATGTTAATGCTCCAAAACATACAACAACTAGAAAAAACTAAGTTAAATAGAACAACCAGCACATTGAGCTGTAGTTGTTTTTGTGACTTTCCTCTGTGTAAGTTAGAAGCTATACAGAGTGTGAGGTTGGAGTTCAGACTGGACAGCACAGCTTTAAATACAACACCAGACATATTTAAATGTTAGTAATTTCATTCAGCTTCATTGGATATTTTCTGTGATAAGTTTCTGTAGATCTGAGCTGATCACACAGACTTTGTGGAAAATTAGCTTATTAGAATTTCTGATGAATAAAGAGCAGAAAGCGAAGCTATACAACAAGATCCTGCTAAATAAGCTCAGACTAGACTCCCGTTGTCTCCTGCCAAACGCTTATTCTGTAAAACTGGACTCACCACCGGCTGTGGTCATGAACTCACTCTGTTACTGTGCGGGACCATAATAAAATAAAGTTGTTCATGAGCCACAAATCATGAGTCCTTTTTGAGTCTCAAGTCGAGGCTCTAGTGACTCTGTGTGCAACTTGAGTTTAACCGGAGTCCCCATCTCTGCCAAGAATGAAGAATCCGAACAGTGAACCATGTCTGTTCATTCTGGTGAAGTGAAAATGATGTGGAGTTAAAAACAGGGCTTGGCTGCTCACCTGAAGATCCTCTGTCCCTCTGCTCCATCGTAACTTTACCCTCTGTGTGGTTCTAGGTGCGAGAAGCAGCACAAGCTCTTCTATTGGCTGAGTTAAGAAGGATTGGCCAATCAGGACGCAAGGACACCATCGACATGTGGGCTCCCTACCTCCCTCAGTATGTGGACACCGTCAGCTCCCGTAAGTACCTCACTCTGCTTCATATCACAAAGAAATGAATCAAGAAACCAGAGGTTGATCCTGTAGGTTCTTAGCACAGCGCAGCGACTCTGTCATGTCGCAGCTTTTTTCTTCCTCTGCGCTGAGAGACAGAGCCGGAAGCCATATTGTTTTCAGGTTGTCTGTCTATCCCATTCTTGTGGACGCAGTATCTCACTAACGCCTTGATGGAATTTCTTCAAAAAATGGCACAAACATTCATTAAGATTCTAGGATGACCTGATTAAATTTTGGTGGTCAAAGGTCAAGGTCATGGTGACCTCACAAAACATGGTTTTGGCCTGGTGAACGCAATATCTCAGTAACGCCTTGAGGGAATTTCCTCAAATTTGGCAACAACATTCACCTGGACTCAAGGATGAACTGATTAGATTTTGGTTGACAAAGGTCACAGTTCAAGGTCACGGTAACCTCACATTATTGTGAACGCAATATATCAGGAATGCCCAGAGGCAATTTCATCACTTCTGTTACACTGATCCCACAAAACAAGTTTTCAGGCCTTAACTCATAAAATCATTCACTAATTATGACACAATTTAAGGATAAAATTAAGTGATGACATTTTATATCGAAAGGGTCAAAGGTCAACTTTACTGTGACATCATCATGTTCTGCAAAAACACTTCTGCTCATAATTCAGTGCTTTAAGGAAAGAGAGACTGTGACCATATTTCCTGATACTTGGCTGGTTGGTGGAAGAAACAACCACGAGGTGGCGATTGTAGTTTTCTAATGTTTTGCCATTATCATTTGTTGTGTTAGCGTTTTTTTTAGTAGCAGTTTGCTAAACGTCTTTCACGTTGATCAAAGATATAAATTGGTTTAAGATGATTTACAACAACCTGCACACCTGCATCCATCTCTGCTGCAGTTGTGCCCATTTTTGTTGCTTTTTTTTTTTTTTACAGTTGGTTTTTCATGAATGTAGCTAACAAGCTATGCTATGTAGGAAGATGATGTACCCATTCTTAATCCCGCCTACAAAGCTCTGTCAATTATTTCTTTGACTGTACAGAAAGAGCTGTCAATGAGCACAACACGAGACCTACTCGGACAAAATGGAAATATCTCTCTCTCTCTGTCCTATTTTTATTTTTTTTGGTCTGTCTATCCCTCTGTCTCCAGCTCTGTATATTCCCTATAGTCTCTCTCTCTATCTCTCTGTCTGTCTATAGTTAGACCTGCTGATGGGAAGAAAGGTGAATCTCCACCTTCTTTTACTAGAAACAGCCCTCTAAAATGCTGTGTGTGTGTGTGTGTGTGTGTGTGTGTGTGTGTGTGTGTGTGTGTGTGTGTGTTGTGTGTGTGTGTGTGTGTGTGTGTGTGTGTGTGTGTGTGTGTGTGTGTGTGCGTGCGTGCACGTTTGTGTGTGTGTGTGTGCGTGCGTGCACGTTTGTGTGTGTGTGTGTGTGTGTGTGTGTGTTCAGGAGTCGCCCTGTGGTTGCTGAGGATACTGGGGGTTTCTCAGGGGAACAGTTGCCATGGAAACGGGCACCGGTCAGTGTTGTGTTACCACAGCAGTACCGCAGGCAGGGGAGGTGGTGGGAGTGATGGACCGGTGACCTCAGGGGAGGAGGGAGGAGTGGGGGAGGGAACAGAGAGAGAGAGATAGAGCGAGGTTAAAGGGTCATTGAATTTGATCCGTGTGCTGCACAGCAGGACTGAAACAGACGGTAAGATGACTCCTGCTGGTCCTGGAAATCCTGGAACATCATAGGAGAGTCAGGGAATGTGTTGAATCCCCTGGAGATGTCTTTTGAGCCTGAACCTCTGCTTGGATCTCTCTGTTGTTAAATGCCACATGTGTCATTTTCACATATTTTAAACTCAAAATCTGACCCTTTTCCCTCCAATGAAAGAGGGTGTGTCATCCTCTTCTGTTCTGTGAGCTTCTGTTTTGATCACAAAAGTGTCCTGAACTCTGCTCACCATCACATAAACCCTGCAGGTCTACTGCTGTCCTGAAGCTAACCAACACTAGCAGCAGTATCATGCTGAGGTTTGGATCTTTGAATGACAAAAATGTGTTTGTCTGTCAATGAAATATGTCTACAATGAATTTAGCATGAAAAAATGACCAATAGTTTTACTTTATTCAATATCCACTAAGGCTCCTCATGGCATCATGATGCATTTCATTTAAATTTTTCCATCAGCACCAGCATTGTCAGTTTATTTTCTAACTGAGTTCACATCAGAATGGAGGCATCAGTGGAGTTAGTGCTCCTGAAACATCTATCTGTTCAAACCATTTTGATTAATAGACATATGGAGAAGTTAATAAGTTCATAACGTATAAACTGCAGGAGATTTGTGTGGTTTTAACCTCAGCCTTTGAAGATTACACTTAACTAAGAGTCCAATAACAAAAACTAAACTAAAAACTAGAATCACCTCCTCGCGGTAGTATGGCTCCTCCACTTCAGAGTTTCGGGTTACATCCCTGTTTATCCAGAGTCATGTAAAACATTAAACATTTGTGTGAAATTTTCTCATAATTGCTGTGTGAAGAGTTATGGCTAAAAAGTGTTTTGTGTTCCTCCTTGAGTCCCACTGGACACTTGTGGCAAATGTGAAGGGATTGCCTCGAGTTCTCGAGATATCGCGTTCACAAAGCCAAAACCACTTTTTGGGAGGTCACTGTGACCTTGACCTTTGACCTTTGACCACCAGCACAGAGGCAAGGAAATCATGGGATTTTGAGTCTTAGCTTGTATGATATTTGATGACATGAAAGCATTTCTCCTCTACAATGGTAGACCTGTGACGTCAGAAATGCTGATTAAAACACAACCAGTGTGGAAGTTTGCTCACACTGGAACATCAATGTACACCTTAATCTTAAAAAGCATTACTGCAGTGGTTCATGGTGGAGGCTAAATAAATAAATGCTTTGGGACTGCAGCAAAGCAACTTTCAGCAGATGATGAACCAGCTGCATCAGATATCACTGGTACCAGCAGGATGAGCTTTGATTGCAGACTGTTGGGTAAAAGTGTTTTTGGACATCACATGGTAAAAAATGTTAACCTTGCTGATGTGTTGGACACGTGCTAGTTTGCTCAGCTCGCAGTAATAGTCCACTGTCTGTAACTCCAAAGTTACAACCTTTTTAGTGACTATATATATATAGAGTATATATATATATATATATAGAGTGTATATATATATATATATATATAATATATATATATATATATATATATATGTAGTATATTCTCTCTTTGTGTTTGCCTATTGAGCTGCAGTGGAGGGATAGTCACTAAAAAGGTTGTAACTTTGGAGTTACAGACAGCGGACTATTACTGCAGACTATATATATATATATATTATATATATATATAATATATATATATATAATATATATATATATATTCTCTCTTTGTGTTTGCCTATTGAGCTGCAGTGGAGGGATAGTCACTAAAAAGGTTGTAACTTTGGAGTTACAGACAGCGGACTATTACTGCAGACTATATATATATATATATATATATATATACTTAATACGTATTGTGCCACTTGATTTGACCAATGAGACTGCTGAAACTTAGCTTCAGATGAACTTAAAAGGACTGTGTGTTTTTCTTGATTTCAGTAAATAAAAGCTGTTGGTCATTGTTCATATGGGATCCTGTTGTTTTAAGACAGACTTGAACCTGTCCTTTAAAGTCACCATGGCACCTACAGTGTGAAATGTGAACATATTATTGTAAATAATTAATCAGAATCAGAAAGTCATCAGTTGTCTTGGTAACACTGATAAACTGAGATTTGTCATCTGATTCAAAGATTTCAGCATTTGCAGAAATCGGTTAGGAGACCAGATATTTCGTTTTTGGTAGAAGTCAATGTGACCTGAAGACATGGCCATGATCCAGGTCCTACAAAAAACATCTTAAAGAGATCTTAGAGCTTTTCAGAGGGACCCTGAATGAAATTCCTCTGTGTCAATCTTCCCAGTGTGAAGTTGAAGGAAACAGGAGCACAAGTACAGCAGGCAGTATGGTGGGATAGAAACCAGCATCAGACAGCTGAGAGGAAATGATGGTGGAAAATAGATGTATGGTCATAATATACTATAAACTGTACTGTACAATATAACACATCTCACACTCTGACTCTGTTGTCATTCACGTGGGAGGATCAGTGTAACATAAGTAGAGTTATTTCGCACTGTTGACACTATCATCAAATAGGCACTCTGCAGTCCTCTTGAGCCCCCCCCCCCTCTCTCTCACACACACACACACACACACACACACACACACTCCTCCAGCAGCAGAGTGGTTGGTGTTTGAAGGAAGACACCTGTATTTATCCATTAGCTTTTAGTGCCTAGGAAATGTCACTGAGTCAGTGACAGAGTCCCACTGTCGCAGCATGGGGCTGAGCAGACAACAAACACACACACACACACACACGCACGCACGCACGCACGCACGCACGCACGCACGCACGCACGCACGCAGCAGTAGCCCTGGCTGACCTTTCAGCTCTCCTGTTAGTGTTTAAAAGGCTTTAACACAAAGGAAACAGGAGTTGTTAACCTGCACTCAGAGAGAGAGAGACAGAGGGAGACATAAACCACTCACACCATGTCTAATGACTTGCTTTACCCCCTCTAAAGGAGCAGTTCAACATTTTGGGAAATAGTTGTATTTGCTTTCTGTGAGAGTGAGAATATTACTACCAGATTCATGTCTGTGTGTGAAGCCAGGACGTGGTGTAAAGACAAGAATGGAGACATGGACTTATATCTGGCAGCCAACTAGTCAGACATGCTGCACAGCAGTACTAACCAGTAATAAAACATGAGTGTGAAGCTTTAATCTTTGAGGTGGAAGACGTCCTGAGCGGCAGGGGGGAGGTGTAGCAATGAAAGCCCAGGAGAGAGGCTACAAGGCTGGGCAGCGAAAAGAGTCGACCTAGGGGGGCTGGATGGAGGGAGAGGGGTTCCACACACACTTAACGCTCTCATATTCACACACACTTGATTAAACAAAGTCCCCAGCATTGTTCACCGTCACACGCATGAACACACACAGTTTTAAGGGTCAAACTGTGTGTGAGAAGCAGCTGTTTCTTTGATCACTGAACAGCAGTTACCATTTCCCCTCTCTCTCTCTCTCTCTCTCCTCTGTTTTTAGTCTATTGCCTATCTCGTTCACCCAATCCGGTGTGTTTTTTTCCACTCGTCGAGCTGCTGCTGTTAAAGATGTTCCTCCTCTTCGTCCTCCTCTTTTCCGCTTTTTCTTGTCGTCCTCTCATCTTCTCCTCGTCACTTTTTTATTTTTTATTTTTTGCATCTGTCCCTCCATCACCCCCCCTTTTTCCCGACTTCTATTTTTCCTCATTTCCCCTTTCCCCTCTTCACCTCCTCTCCCGTCTTGCAGTCTTCACTCTCACACTGTTGATACTTTTCATTCTCCAATCCTGTTGCTCTTTGTCTCTATATTTCTTTTCCCCTGCTTCCTTCCTTCCTACTCCTCTTCCTCCTCTGTTCACTGACTTCTTGTTTCTTATTGTCACCCTCCCTCATCTGTGCTCTACTCCTAATCACTATAATCTGCTCATTGTTTCTTTCTTTTACTCTTTTTTACATCCTTCCTTTTTTTCTCCCTCCTTTCCATCTTTCCTTCCTGTCTTCTCATTTTTTTTCCCTGCCTCTGTCCTTCCTGTAGTCTTTTCCATCTCTTTCCCTTCTCCCCATCTTCTTTGTTTTTCCTTTTTAATTATCAAAGAACAAAAAATACATAAGAAATAAGTAATGAAATTAAATACAAACAGAAGCATGGTAGAGGTAGCTATGACAGAGTATTAGGGCCACACTGAGGAAAAAAAGAAATCTGAATATATTACAATTAATATTACAAGAATTAAAAATGTAAAATTCCGAGAGAAAAAAAAAAGGACAGTCAGTGTCAGCTGCTGTTTGTCTGTTTAACTATAGAATGAACTCAGTGTCTTCACAATCTTGTCAATATCCTGATGACGATGATGATGACGATGATGATGATGATGATGAGGCCAAAAGATGAAGTTTCTCCTTATTAGTGAAACCTCTGCTAAAGTAGAACTTCACAGGACGCTCCACGTTCCTCATTTTAAAGCTTCTGATGTTTCCCCTCTAAAACAACATGGAACCTAAAATTCTACAACTTTATTCTCGCAATTTCAGATTTAATTTCCCTCGATGTCGTCCTAATGCTACGTCATAGGTAGCAGACACAGGACAGGTAGGAGGTTTTCCTGCTGCCCCAACACATTTAGAAAAATAACAGACTGGATTCTGGACACAAGTGTGAAAATTAACAGTGACAATATTTCAGAAATGATTCAAGAATAAATAACACACCTGCTAAAAAGTCTCATCTTATATGACCATCTGTTGTTATGTGAGTAGTTCTTAAAGTTAACTTTGCAAAAAACTAAGACAAATACAGAAAAGAAACAAGCGCCAAATGAAAACATTTGAAATTGAAAGACGAGGGGAACGACTGTGCTGAACAAAAAGGAAGTGTGTGTTTTAAACAGAGGAGAGCGAGCAACAGCCAGAAGAGAGGAGGAGGAGGTCCTGGAGGTTAACAAGGCATGCTGGGAGCTATGTGTCATGGCTGACATGACAAGCTTGACCTTGGAGCAGGGCAGAATGTCTCCTCCCTCCCTGTTTTCCCCTCCTCCCCCCATCATCCACCCCTCCTCCACCTCCCTCTCTTCTTTTTCTCCCTCGGCTCTTGTCTCTCTCCATCTTATTCCCCCTGGCCAGGACAGTTGAGTAATAGACCCGGCCAGTGTATGTATGAATGGAAGATGATCCTGGAGAATATGGACACGAGAATTAGCCAAGTACTGCACAGGTTTCTAATGCATTCACTGAGCAATTTATTAGGAACACCTCTACACCTGCTGCATTATCCAATTCAATCATCCAATCAGCCAATCATTTGGCAGCAGAGCAACCAAGCACTAACCTGAGCACTAAAATGAATCCATCCCTGATGAGACAAAAACTGCACTTCCTTTAATGGCCACTTCAAACTTTACAGCAGAAATAAAAATGTTTACAGCCTGGTACAAAAACAGTTTTAGTCTCTATAGCTAGTTTCCTCCTTCATGACAGCTGTTTATACACAGTCACTCACCTCTTTAAATTTTATTAAAGCTTAAAGTTCTGTAGAATTGAGGGCGTGGCCTCTTTGAGTGACAGGTGGGTGAGCGTATGCTTGCAGCAGACCAGCATACATCAAAGTCTCAGCTTCACCCACGCCCCTCCTCTTTGACCATTTTTGGATTAGCTGGGAGTTGGGGGCGGAGTCAGACACTGCCAAGATGGGGACGGTGGAGCAGCTCACTCTGAGCTTCAAAACTGCTCTTCAGAAACATATGGGTGACGTCTTGGAGGCTAAGTCCATCGTTATTTACAATCTACGGGTAGAACTGGAGATATGCAAATCCACAGAAATGATGTGATGCAGTTGTGTCAACATGGAGCAGAGTCTCAGAGTCAAGTCAGTTTTTATCTGTATAGCGTCAGTTCACAACATAAGGTATCTCAAGGCACTTTCCAAATAGAGCAGGTCTACACCTTCAATTTATAATGATATTTACAGAGACCCAACAATTCCCACCAAGAGCAGCACTAGGTGACAGTGGCAAGGAAAGAGAGAGAGATAGAGAGCAAGAGAGAGCACAGAGGAAAAGATCAAGAACATGCAATATAGCAATATTAATAATGGTGATTGTAATGGCAGTAGGAAAATTTCCAACATCTGGTCCGACTGAGACTGTTCAGCTAGCATCGGGAGGCCCCACCCAGTATTAGTATGGTGTTCCTAATAAAGTGCTCAGTGAGCGTTTAATCACTTGTGTGTTTAGTACAATTAGTTCTTTATTTCCGCCGGTTGGATGTTTTGCTTTGTTGTTTGCTCTGTTGTGTTTCATGCCAGTAACGCTCATGTGAACTGCAACTGAACTGAGAGTGAGAAACATCAGTCAGCCTTTTTGTCCAATCACAGCGAAGCATCAGTTATATTTTAATTAAGTCCAATTAAGTTTTTATCACTTTAACATGTGAGATGGATAATCGGCAACCTGGCTTCTGTCAGTGTGTGTGTTTGTGTGTGGTGATCTAAAGCTGTACAAAGTCATTATGCTGTCAGCAGTGTGTGTGAGCAGGTTAATTGGAACATAGAACACAATGTTAACCAGGATAAATCAATGTAATTATACATAGTGTAATTACAGTTTTTTATACACCCCTCCCCACCCCCACATACACCCCCACCTTTTTTGGGCTGTTTTTCGTCGATTTGACGATGGTGTGTGTCTGTGTGTGTGTGTCTGTGTGTGTGTGGGGGGGAGGCATGAGTGTAATTCATTAATTAGGCTGTTTTCTCAGAGATTAGCCCAGCATCAGCTCTGTTACCCTTAGTCGCCTCATTCATTAGCACAGCATCATTCATTAGCCCTGGCCACTAATGAAAAGCCACTTTTAATTGGCAATGGAGAGATAAGGGCTAAATGAAAACACTAAATATAGAGGGTGTGTGCGTGCGTGTGTGTGTGTGTGCGTGCGTGTGTGTGTGTCCATTCATTTCTAGATAACAAGGAGGCCCAATAAACCTTTATTAGCTACTTAACCAGGACAGTTAGCCTGATTATAAAGACCAACACAGAAACCTTGTGTGACACACACACACTATGTCGTCATTACCCTTGTGGTCAGTCTGTTTCCTGTGATGATTCAGGCTGATATTTAGTATTAATTAAAAAGTTTTCGTGTCTCTCTCTCCTCAGCCGGGACAACCACCGAGCCGTCCCCTCCAGCCCCGCCCCCTCCTGAGGCTCAGCCGGTAGAAACCAAGGCTCCCGAGGAAGAAATGGATGTCACTGATGACGACATCACAGCAGGTAGGGACAAAATACAGCATCGACAAAAAAAAGATTCATTAAATGACTAGATTTTGGTTTCTTAAACACATTCAGGAACAACTCCTTGAAATCCAGTGTTTGATGGCAGATATCATATTGGGGAATCCATGTTCATGTCTATATTGGTATAGCTAGGTCTGTCCAGTGATGAGTAGGTGAGGGAAATGTATGTTCACAGCTCAGAGCCTTATATGCTGTGTTAATGAAATGGATTCATAAGTGAAGACTCACTGTTTGTGCTGCTGCATTGAACAGCAGTTTGAGTATCCAGCTCCAGTGCTGTGTAGGGCTCCGTATGACTGTGTCAAGTGGAGACTACTGCTAATACCACAATTTTCAAAGACATTTTATGTTGTCATGTTGACATGAAGGTGCACAAACTACACAGGTAGGGTTCTTTGGGTTACCTGGCTTCGCTGAGATTAACACTGGTTATCCTGGATGATCACTTTCATGACGCTGGTCATCAGCTGGTTCAGTTAATTCTATTTGCCTAAACCACAGACGAGACTGTGGATGTGACAGTTGTGCGCTTTAGTGTGTCTCCCATCCACAGCAGTTCTGCTGTTGATGAATGTATTCAAAATTAAACGTTGCCTCTGAACATAATCCAGCAAGTGACAGTTTAATTGGGGAAACAGTTTGAATATGAATCTGACCTGGATGATCAGATGTGGGATGCCTCCAGAATCCCTAACAAAAAGACGTCTCTCTTCCAAGTGAGGGCATGAATTAATTCATGACTCTATGATCACTTAACGCTAGTGCCGACCGATTAATCTTATTTTCATCATAATCACAATATGAGCATGTGCAATAAACACATTGCAAGAGACTGACTAAAACAAACTAAAAGGAAACTTACATACTGCAGCTTCATTTGCCACAAACTTTTGTAAACTACAGCTACAGCCTGAGACAGCAGCCAAGCCACTCCCCCCCCTCGCAGGAGGACAGAGGAGATGACCCATAGTGACCTCTGTCTGTGTTCTTCATTCAGCTTCGCTCAGCAAAACTGTGTATGCACACTTCAATATTTGTTTATTTATCGCAAGTCATACCGTCCTCACACTGTTGAACAGTGTCAGCGCACATCGCATGTTTTCCTCATATCGTGCAGGCCTACCTAACGCTCCACTGTGACCATCTCGCAAAACAAGAATAAGATGGCATCATTAGGCACAAGGTGAGAGGCCCAGAGGACAACTGCTGCTCTTTCGTGTTGGAAGAAACAAGTTAAGACAATTTTAGCATCAAAATGTCTTAAAGCAACTTCTGTTCACAATTTACCTTAAAGTTGCTGTGAAATGTTTGATGGTGTTCGTGGTGTAAAATTCAGGGATTCTTTTCCCCAGTGATCTGTGGAGCCTCATCTGGTTTGATATGAGAAACACTGAAAACTCATTTATCATTTATGTGCTGCAGAATTCAGGTGTTTTGCTCTGGTGACTCTGAATGTAGGTTAATCTTGGTGTGTGTGTGTGTGTGTGTGTGTGATTGTGTGTGTGTGTTAATCAGAGCCCCCACAAACCCATGTGCACTGCCAGTGTTGTGTGACCGGCATGGTGTTAAAAGCAGTTTGGTGTTTAGTGTGCACACATGCTCTCCTTCTCTCTCACACACAGTAAGGTGAGAAATGATTCTCTCCAGGAAACTTTGACACCTGCAGTACAGGTAGAAGACACACACACACTTTTCTGCTCCATTTGTCTTTTGTCACATTTCCCTGAATGTTTAACTGTGACAGACACACAGAGACAGGTAGATCAGTGTGGTACATCTCCTCTAGTGGCAGTGAGGACACTCAGACAAAGCAGTACATTACTATTTACTACTGATCACAGTGTAATAGCTGGATAATTTACACATGAAGTTATAGTGATTAATGGTACTTACCTTCCTCCTGCAGCACCTGATCATCATCGTTTCATTAAACATGATAAATTCAAAAATTACAGACAAATAAAATTAGAATGAACGCATTTTTCTAAAGGGTAAATTTACATTATTTCAGCTCTGAAAATGCACAGAAAATGGCTCTAACACGCTCTCACTGTCTCTTCCACCCATCTTCTTTCTTCCTCCCTCCATCCTTCTCTCAGACCAGTCAATATCGCAGACGTGTGTGACAATTTATCATTTCTCACAGCTCATTTTTCTCTTATTGACAGCAGTGTTTTTTCATTCAGTCTCTGCAGTATTAAATCTGTTAGCAGACGCCTCGAACACAGAGCAGCCTCTGAATCCTTTCTGCTGTGGAGGAAAAAAAAACATGTTGAGTTTTAAAACTTTCCCCACCATCCTTCCTTCTTTCCTTTGTCTCTCTGTTTTGAGAACTTCTCTTGTGATAAATCCAGTAAAAATCATTAATGAGAATGTGTTGTGTTGGGAAACCCATGTGAACCTATATGAGTCTGTCAGGTGACAGAGAAACAGCTGATCACATGTAATATGTGATAGTACCAAGCAGGTTAAAGGTCTTTCCTTTAACATGGTGCATGATGAAACAGGAAGACGTTACGTTTTTGTCTCTGCTCTGCCCTGTTCTTTGAAAGCTGCTTGGATTTGTAGCCATATTCTAATTGGTTGATTTGTAGCTCTTTTCTGATTGGTTAGTTGGTTTGCAGCTCTATTCATTTTGTTTGGTTGGTTTGCAGTTGTATTCTGATTGGTTAGTTGATTGGTAGCTGTATTGTGATTGGTTGATTTGTAGCTGCGTTCTGATTGGTTAGTTGGTTTGCAGCTCTATTCATTTTGTTTGGTTGGTTTGCAGTTGTATTCTGATTGGTTAGTTAATTTCTAACTGTATTCTAATTGGTTGAATTCGAGCAGTATTCTAATGGTTTCCAGCTGCATTCTGACTGGTTGATTTCTAGCCGTATTCTGATTGGTTAATTTGTAACCGTATTCAAATCGGTCGACTTGTATCTCTTTTTTGATTGGTTATTTAATTTGCAGCTCTTATCTGATTGGTTAGTTGATTTGCTGCCCTATTCTAACTAGTTGGTTGGTTTGTAGCTGTATTCTGATTGGTCGATTTGGGATATCTCAGTAACACCTTTAGGGAACTTCTTCAAATTTGGCACAAACATTCACTTGGACTCAAGGATGAACTGATTAGATTTTGGTGGTTAAAAGTCAAAGGTCAAGGTCACTGTGACCTCACAAAACTCGATTTTGATCTTGTGAATGCGATATCTCTGGAACTCATCAAGTGGACCTTTAAACTAGTTTGAGTGGCTCAGGCATACAGCCGTGAAAGCAGTAATTCTAGTTTCTCTCTATTTAATGAGAAAGAGAATTATTTTACAACAGTACCTTTTATAGTAGATTTCTTTTATAATAGCCATTGTTTTACAATGACATATTATAGGGATATGTTTAATAACACATTTAGGGCAATTAGGAATCATTAAGGAATCTGTTGGCTTTATTATTGATGAATATATTGAATGTTTTTTTTTAGGTATGAATTAATTGTTTCGCTTATAAGATGTTAGGAAATTGTGAAAGTGCCTGTCCTGAAGTCCAGTCCACAACCTAAAGATTACACATGATATAAATGGAAAAAAAGAGCAAAGCTTAAAATTGGAGAAGGTGGAACCACAATGGAATGATTGACATGTTGATTGATCATTGACTTAAAGTATTTATGGATTATTAAAAATTGTAATATCATAATCATGCAGGATATCTGGGTAAAGAAGTCTTACCAAGTGAATACTGCCAATCCAATTTAAGTTTTCTCTTACTGAAATTAGTGAGTGCTAACATAATTCGATTAAATTGATAAGTCGATTGAAAGAGAGCTAACAGTTAACTTTCTTAATTGAATAATCCTAAGAAGTCATTTCTAAAGACAAAATATGAAACATTCTCTGGTTTCAGCTTCTCAGATATGTAAGTAAAATATAGACATTTTATAGACAAAAGAATAGGGAGACAAAGGACACAGTCAGACCAACATGTCAGAGTGTGATGTCTCACATCTAAGTGAGTTGTTTCCCTGAGCTCATCAGGTCATCACCATTCAGCTCTATTAAACGATTGTTTGAGATTTTTTTTTTTTTTAATCCTCACTCCTCCATACACCAAGAAAAAAGGAGGGAAAAGGTGAAGAATTAATGGGAAGGGGGAGGAAACAAAGGAGGGAAGAAAAGAGGAAAGAACAGGGGAAAAAAGAGATGAGAAGAGGGGACAAAGGAAGAGAGACAGATGTCGACAACCACAGAATCACTAGGTTGCTGCAGGCTGTTACCACGGCGATAGACTCATCACCTCAGTCTACTGTCTCCCCTGTCTGACTCACTCGCTCACTCGCTCGCTCACTCACTCACTCACTCGCTCACTCACTCACGTGTGTGTGTGTGTGTGTGTGTGTGTGTGTGTGTGTGCGCGCACTGTAATTATGTCCCTGGCAGTGTCAGGGGATGTCATTAGGATGTGCAGCCCTCCTCCTCACATACACCCCCCCCAATGTCACACACACGCACACACGTACACACACACGCGCACACACACGCGCACACACACGCGCACACACACACACACACACACACACACACACACACTTCCTTCAGTTCAGTTCATTGAATCTCTATTGACATAATATTTTTGTGGTAAAATTAGTTGTGTTGCCAAAGCATCTCAACAAAATAAAGTAAATAATATTTACTGTGTAGTGTCAACATACATGAAAGTGAAGATACATGAAAATCACAAATAAACAAAATGATAAAACAACTGGTGAACTTTGGTAAAAAGAGAATAAACAACATGAGACAGTTTTGTGTGTATTAGACTTGATTTTATTTATTTTATTTTGAAAAATTTTATATTTAAAGGTAATTCATACCCTAACAACTATAGCACTCAAATGCTGTAATGCGGACAATAAGAAAAGGTGAATTAGATAATAAACAGCAATCACAAAGGCCAGTCATGCTGACTCCAATCTGCATATTCTCAAATATGAAACACACGAGACTTGGTATAAACCTCGTCTACGGCTGGACCGTGTATGAGTATGAACTGTGGGCTTAGGGCTACGCCTCGTGTTACAGGCACTCGGACAGTCACCCAGCCGCCCCGGCTTCCTGGCTTCTTGAGTGCTGCAGTGAAGCAGAGTTGTGCTTCCAATTCACTGAGCCTCGGCTCCATTACAGCCAAAAACTGCATTTATTACATGTGCACTTATCACTAAAGGAGGCAGAGGACATAATTATATATATCACAAATGTTTAATAAATACCAGTGTGGCAATCTCATTGGCTGCCGTACATGCCCAAGCCATAACAGAACCACCACCATGTTTGACTTTTTGTATGTCTGTGTGAAGTGCAGCCTTGCGTTTCTTTTGTGAGACTTACCAGCTGTTTGCATCTTGTTCTGAATCCTCTGAGGTCATGAAGGAACATGTCCGCCTACATCTTGGAGAGCATTGTTGACTTGCTGTGCATTCATGAAGAGGTTTTTCTCCACCATGCAACTGATTTTTGCTCTTTTTCAATCTTAATGGCAACTGTCAACTCTGAGCCATGTGTAAACTGACAGTCAAATGACACACAGCTGCCCGAGAAACATTTAGTAGCCAGGTATCTAATTATTTTGAATGCTTGCAATTTGGACGCTATGTGTTAAAAGTGATCTTACCCATTGTTCTTCAAATAATGACGTGAACCTGCTGAAAGTAAAGCTGAGACTTAGCACTTCAATGTAGAATTCATTATTTAATTTCAAATTGAGTGAGCTGGCGCACAGAGCCTGAAGAACAAAAAATTCAAAACTGTAAAAAAAAAAAAACAAACAAAAAAAAAACATCCATTAAAATACAAAAGTTTGTTAGAATAAATATAATTGCGCAAAATAATATGGTTTATTTTAATATATTTTTCTATTTTTTATTTTATTTTTTATTTTTTGGACAGTTAGAGATGTTTTATTTATTCATATGGCATGGACTGTATATCATGACTTGTTTTAACAGCCAACTGGTTATTATTAATTCACTAATTAATATTCAGTTGAAATTTGAGGTGTCTCTCAATCACACCAAGTATTGAAACTAAAACTGTGTTAACAGTCTACTAACTGCTCAAGTGCTTTATAAAGTAAAGTGGTCAAACCCTCTGGTTACAGTCTCTCAAATGCATCGACTGAATGCTTTTCAATGTCAGCTGAATCAGCGGAGGTTTTTTGGTGTTTGTATCATTCACTTGTGCTTTCGGCTGTTATTCAGACAATAATACCACTGGTAGCTGCAGTGTACTCCAGTTCAACACAAAATATCTGTAAAATGTCATTAAAATCTGATCATATCAGCGTGGAACAGTAATGTGGTTCCACACCAGAGGGAAGACTGCCTCCACTAACTGAGAGAGTATCTCGTCTCCGCCTCTGATGGAGAGGGTGACCGCAGGGAGGTCAAAGGTCCCTGCCGGACACAGCCCCACCACCCCTCCTCCTTCACTGAATCACACACACACATTTTCTCTGTGCTGGCGGGCATTTTGTCTTCTGAAGCATTCAGGATGGTGCAGACATGATCAGCTGATTGATTCCAGCCAACAAGATGTGAAATTAAACTAAAGATGGATAACTGTAGCTTTTAAAAAAAAAAAAAAAATGTTTTTAAATTTAAAGATGGTTGATCTTTGTATTCACAGTACAAACTAAGACATTAAGACATTATGATTTTCTCACAAAGAAAACATTCAATGAAATGAAGATGTAGTAATTACACATAACAGTCCGTACAAGCTTTATTATTTTTTATTTCATATCAATTCCTCATAATGAAGGAAAGTAGACATAAAAGAAACAAACAAAAATGAAGACAAGAAGGAGGGATTTCTTCTTCTTCGTCTCCTTCTCTTTTTCACCTGTCTCTCTCTCCCTCTTACTTCTTCCTCATCCCTCTCTCAGTGGTTGTGCACAGCAGCACAGATAGAGGTCAGACGTCAAAGGTCAGGCTGACCCTCACCTCTTGGTGTCATTAGCCCCGTTGTGATTTGGTTAGCTGAAATGCTAGCCTCCCCTGTTAATCTAATATCAGAGCCTGGAGGTCGTTTGGGTCAGATCACATTTCTCCTCAGAACAGATTGAACTTATGGAGAGATAAATGTTCGGAGCTGCGACTCTGTGTGCTCTGATTGTGTCTCTGCTGTTTTACACAGCGAGGGACCCAGCTGGTGTATGGAGAAATTATTGTATTACAGACAGGAGTGAAGTTATTGTCAAATATAATGAATGTGCAGGAATGCATTTCTGTGGCAATGGCAATATCAAAGATGGTTAGGAGGTTGCACTGTATAGTTTGGTCTGATACAGTGAAGTACAGTATGGTATATTATACTGGTATAATATACTATAATATGGTATAGTCTAGTATAGAATAGTAAAGTATGGCATGGAATAGTATGTTGTTGTGTAATATGTAATGGTATAGTATAGTAGTGTGCAATAAAATTGTATATTTTGATATGGTATGGTGCAATATATCATCATAGCATTGTATAGTAAAGTATTGCGTAGCATAGTATATCTCATCATAGTATAGTATAGTATAGTATTGCATAGCGTAGTATAGAATAGTATACCATAGAATACCATACTACAGTATAGTATAGTAGTGTGCAATACAATGTGTTATAATAGAGTATATTGTGGCATGGTATGTTGTAATATAGCATAGCAAAGTATAATATAGCCAACCCAACTTCTCCAGTTTGCATCAAAAATGGTAAAAGACGTGTGCCTACCACAGACAGTTACACTGTGATACTTTGACTTTGTTATTATTTGTATTGATAGATAGTTTATTTATCCCCTAGGGGAAATTTCATGTTTCATTTGTCATCAAATTGTTGAGCCAGGTATTGTCCTGAGAAAAGTTATGAAGCCCTTCGGGTTAAAAACAGTCAACCAGCACCCAGAATGCATGCATGTATGAACCTCCCCACACTGGTCAGTAAGAAAATTAAAAAATCTAAAGAAAAAAAACATCTTCAAAAATATTCTTAGACACTGAACCGATGGGTGCATGACACAAGGTGAGCTGGGTGCTGTTAAGATGTCCATATCCATATTAATGATGGAACATCAAGGCACAAATGAACTCACAATTTAATATCTGATGTTGTCACAACTCCTATGGACAATTTAAAGTCTCAAATTCAGAACAAACAGACAGACAGAGACGGACACAGACAGACAGACAGAAGGAGACAGACAGACACAGACAGATAGACAGACAGACAGACAGACAGAGACAGACACACACAGACAGACAGACAGACGGTAAAACCATGTAGTGTTTTAATGTGGAGTTTTCAGGCCTGTGGGCAGATTCAGATGTTAATACTGGTCACATTGATCAGGATGAAGCTCAGTTTTCACCTCAGAGACTCTGATCCTCTACTCACCACACACTCATAAAACAGAAAACACACACTCTAATCGGCTTAAATGGAAATGAGATAATGGGACAAAGCCAGAGAGAGAGAAGGAATTCTGACTAATCAGATGATCTACCCTGACCCACATAATTTAAATATTTGTGTCATTTTTTACATGTGTAGTCTCTTCAGGCTACTTACCCTCCCTCCCTTATTTCCATTCAGGTATTGGGTCAGATGTAAATAGTCTTTCACCGAATGGTTTCAAGATCAGTGAGCAAAGCAAATTTCAAGGACAAACTGAAACAAACAGGGCCCTTGAAGTCTTTGTGAATCTGAAGTGAGAAGTCCTCATTTTATTTGAAGCAAAGGACCAACCTCCATCAGTGTCTCTGTCCTGTCTATAGTTTCACTTTCTCTCTTGTCCCTACTTTCTTCTTTTGTGTTTCTTCTCCTTCACTGTCAGCAGTGACTCATTTCAGGAAAATATTGAGTTCAGATATTCTCAGGCAATTTGTCTTTTCACCGCACAGATCTGCTCGTTGTATCTAATCAGGTCAGATTAACTGTCAGACATCTTGAATTGATCTGATACTTAAGACTCCACACAACAAACTATAAATCTGTCATCAAGCTTTTTTTCTCATTTCTCAGCAATCAAACAGCTAAGCAGCTCTCACTAAATAAGAATCTGAGTCATTTTCATATAGAAAATGAATATGTAACATAACAGTGATTAGATTTTTTTTTTCTTTTTTCAAGTAAGAAGACAACAGAGACCTAAGAACAAACTGCAGACTGTTACCACTTTAAACATCCAGTTGAAAACATTTTGAATTTGGATTTTGATTTAAATAAATGTAGAACCACTAGAAATAACTGAATAGCACACTTGGCACTGCTAGTGGTCAAAATCTCCACAGGATACCCTCAACCCTTAACCAAAACCACTATAGCCCCTTTTCCAAAGACCCGCTAACATCGGGCTTATCATCAGCATTCACATTGGTATTATCGGCTCCCGGTCCAGTCGGCATTGATGTAAACACAACACCGGGGTGAACTCGCTAATTTTCACCTCTTTTCCCACTGTGACGTCTTTCAGAGCACAAACCCTGCAGACACACCTGTCACTTGTCCAGCACGGTGCTGATAAACCAGAAACACAGCAGCTACACTGCACAGGAATGAAAGAATGAGCTGCAGCCCCGAAATAAGTTTTAAAAACACACAGGCACAGACATGACAGATCTGTTTTACCAGTTAGCACGGCGGCTAGCAGCAGCAGCTCACTCTCTCTCCACTTTGTCTGTGTGTGTGCTCTGTAAGTGCATGTGATGAAATCACTCCTTGCAGTTGTGTGTGTCCTCAGTCCGAACAAAAAGACAAACTCGACTGACAGTGGAGAAGGGTTTTAAAAAACCAGCTAATTTTGGTGGAAAAGGGTACATCCTGTTTTTCAACAGCAGTTGGGCCATGAGATGTGAACCAAAGTCCTCAGTTAAGCACATCCAACGATCCACTCTGACCACCTGCCTGCAACTTCAGTGTGATACGAGAACTTAACACTATTACAAAAAGTAACAATTACATTTCCTCCAAAACCTTTTAGTAGTATTTCCATGCAGGTTTTAGGAGATACAGTTACACATTGAAATAGTTTGGGAAAAATGTTTGAATTTCTTTAACCAACCCGGAATTGCTGAACAATTATTCCACAGATTTATTAATCCACTCTTCTTAGTTTTAGTCTTTTCCATGAAACAGTTTGATAAACAAAATGTTATGTAATTATTTGATATCAATAACTTTGTTTTGTCTCCTTGATATATATAATATCTGAGTTTTGGCTTTATTGCCTGTAACTTAAAATACGGATCAGTTTGCTGTGAGTGGTTTCATTGTGTTGGCTGGAAACCTCCAGTTGTAATGAGAAAAACTTGATATCGGCCTAAGTTACAAAAATGGCATTTAAGCTTCATAAAAAAAACATAAAGTAAAAATATGAACATGTCAGAATACACTTGACATTTAAAGAACATTTAAAGAACCAAAATTCAGACATCCAAGAAATGGCAGTGAAAGCTTTTGTAATGTGTACGTTTTTCACTGCTGTAGTTGTATTGTGTATTGATGCATTGATATAATGGAGTCAGAACTTGACCCGGTTGGATTTACATAAATATTTTAATCGTACAATAACATGATTTTATCTTTTTATTTGTCCATTATAAGCCGCCATATAGCTTACCCCCCAGCCCACCCCCCCACCCACCCTCTTTCTCTCCCTGTGTTGGATGGGAAGATAATTTTCTTTTCCCTCTCACTCTTAAGTTGTGGTGCTTTTCATTTGGTGTTGAGTTGAAATCTAATTTTGTCAGATGGCTTTGATTCTCATGTGAGCGAGGAAAGCGTGACTAAGCTGTGGCGCCTGTAATAAAAATAATTCCTTCTTTATGAAGAAGCGTTGTGATGGAGGTCATCCACTGTCTCTGCATTAGGGAAATTAACATCCAGAGCCATTTCTCAGACCTGCTCCATTAACAGCGTGAATGTGACAGCCTCAGAGTGGCGAAAACACTGGCTGCAAATTAAACTGCAAAACAAACGCACAATTGATAATGCTGGATAAAAACAATAAGGCCTCAGGCTTTCAATAGATTGCCAATCTGTGCTTTCATAGTGTATTAGTGAATTATGAAATGGAGCGACGTTAATGTGACTTGAGTTGAAGTCACTGTAGAAAGCTCCTCCTTCATCTCTCCTCCATTGCTACTGTATTCAAGCCTATTAGGTAAATCAGGCTACATTTGACTTACATAAATACATTTGTCAGTATGAAGGAAGAGAGTGTGACGAATGGGCATCCGGCACAGAGCTACAAGTGATTCATTTTGTAGAAAAGGGCGGTGCTACCAAACTGCTACCACAAAGTAAAGGTACCACAGAGTGGCGACAGCCCGTCAGGAGAACTGGGACATTTCCCAGAGGCCTGAGAGGGTCGTTTTAACCAGAGATGATGATGAGTGGACAGACCCCTTCTATCACCTCGTGTGTGTGTGAGGCTCCTCCGCTGAACTGCCGTGTGTTCAAACCATTGCTGCTGTGGCGCTGCTCTATCTGCTGGCCAGCCCTGTCTTTCTACACTGAGTTTGCCTTTGGTAATGACCATCAATAATAATAATAATAATCCAGCGTTGCTGAGTGGTAGGAAAAGTGAAGAGTTCAGAAGGGAGTCGTGTGATTTTTGTTTACCCTCGTTCAGAGAGAGAGAGAGAGAGAGAGAGAGAGAGAGAGAGAGAGAGAGAGAGAGCCCACTGGGAAACTACTGTCTTTCACCTAATGTTTTTTTAACTTAATGACACAATATGAATATATATCAATATTTAAATATTTCTGCTACTACATGGTGCACATGTAGCCTCCATTCTCTCATGTAATAATTGCAAAAACGGTAAACTGAATAAATAAATAACAATAATAATGATAATTAAGAATGCCGCAGTCACGTTTCTTTGCCACCGATACCAATCATGAATGAGTGGCCTGTCGCACAGCGGCGCAGTGAACATGGTGGGAGGCGGGTCTACACTACACCGCACACAGTGCTTCTCTCAGCCGCTGACACCAGAGTATTAACCACACGTGATCCGTGACTAGAAGCATTTATGCCGATCAAGTATTTTTAATGAGAAAAACGGCCGATAATGATCGCGGCTTATCAATCAGGGCATCCCTAATAATGATATAATTTATTATTAAACACATTTATCATATTTATTGGTTAGCAACAAATCTTTGTATTTTGTAATTTGGGTAATTTTCCTCCCAGACGAACATAGTGGCCAAACTTGGCTGATACCTGTAACCACAACAACAACAACAGGATAAGCCAACAACATCAGCAGTCTGATGGTTTGTGAGGGTGGCCTGGGATGGAGTCAAATCCCCTGCCTGAATTGTTGTTTCAGTCTGCCCCTGGTACCCCCACCCTAACCCTCCACAACTGCTCCTCTAGAAACCACTGCGATGTGGAGGAGGCTGACAGATGACAGATGCAGCTGAAGTTGTGAGTTTTGCCATTTGCTGATATTGACACAACATTACTGTACAAATACCAAAGAATACAAAATAAATGATCTTAACCTAATCTTCATTTATTAATCTTAACGTTTCAGTTCAAATCAGTGTAAATATAGCCTAGGAAATGTAGAGGCTAATTGAAACAACCTCTGTGGTTTGAAAAGCCTTTTAAAGTTCCACTCACATCAGAGAGTAGCACAATGAAACTCAGCTTCATGTCCTGGTGAAATATGAAGCTTCAGTAAATCCATACACAGACTTTTTCGGGGGGGAGAAAAATCTAATTATCAGCAAGTGTAAAGCCTCTGTTCATTTTTGTTTACATGTATTTGTTGGTATTGAGTTGTGGTGATATAGCTGTATATTTAAGAACCCCACAGTCCACAAAGCAGCGTTGTTGTCAAACTGTCTATTAAGACATGTACTTATTATGTAGTCAGTTTTATCTATTAATTATTATATTTCAACTCCAAATTTGATCTTCCAAAAGGAAATATAGCGGATTTCAAAACTCTGCAGACAAGAGAATAAAATGAATAAAATCTGCCTTTGGACTACACTCATATTTTGTTGACAGAGAATCTCAGAACTGGCCCTAAAATGTTCACAGTGACTTTTCCTATCAGATGTGTGAATGTTCTGAGTGAATGTGAGGGAAACCCCGAGCAGGAGCTGCCTGACCAACCATCAGCAGAGATGTGAAATCAACAGGATGTGACTGAAGGACGAGTGAGGGCAGCAGCTTGTTTGTGTCTGGTCTCCTTCTCCTACAAACTTATATTCAGTTTGTTTGTGGTATCTCATGCGGACGCCCCTCTGACCCCCCCACCCACCCCTCTCCCGTACTGTCTTAATTGAAGCGTTGTGTTTCCAGTGAGCGCAGATAGCTCCTCTGTCTGTGTCTTAAGATGGTAAAATACACTTAACCTTCAGATGGACTGTGGCTGGTTGGAAGGGCAGCGACCGTTTCAGGACTCAAATCTTTTTTCTCTATCAACTTAATTGTGTTTTCAATTATTTCCCCAGATTTTCTGTCTCTTGACATTTGCTGTAAGGACAGTGTTTACCCTCTCCTCCCCCTCCTCCCTCCCACCTCCTCCCCCCTCACTCTTTTGTTTTATACAACTTGTCTTCATCCAGAGACATGGGAAGGCTTTTCTTTGGCTTCCCTCAGAGTTGCATTAGTTTTTTACTGCCTGTTTTTGAGTCTTTGTTTATTCAGTTTTTACCTTTCCGCCTAAATCTCTTTTCTCACAGCGCTTTGCTATCTGTCGTTCACGTTCTCCTGCTCCCTGCATCGTTCTCACATCAGTTTCCTGCTGGTATTGATCCCTTCCCTCAGTCCCTGGTGATCAGGTTTTACCAGTCTCCCATTGATTACCAATGGAGGCAGAGCTGAGGTGCATGATGGGAACTGGTAGGGTTGCAGCATTAGAGGAATGGGAAGGTTGTTGGTTTGATTTCCTCTGGAGTTACATGTAATAAGATGTTTCACCGTTTACATGTAAACATTATGTTTATATTATGACTATATTTCCAGGGCATAATAATGCAATAATTATAATTCCTATTTATAGTAATTGATAATTATTGGTTATTAAATTTCAAAAGAATTATATTGTATTGTCATCAGATTATTTAATATTAATATTTTATATTAAAATTCACCTTTTCAAACTCTTAAATGTTTGTCAACATAAAATAAATTAAAATGGTTATAAATGCTTAATAAGGGAACTTAAATGAATGTCTTATTCTTTATGGAGATTACCTCAGTTTCATTTTATGCATTTTGGAAAACTAAAAGAAGGGGAAAAATTAATTACAAATTAAAAACATATCAAAAGATAATGAAGAATTTCTAAATTCATTTTTTGTTGCACATTGCATCCAGTAAGGAGGCCTCATTATTGTTTGAAAATGAAAAGAAATTATATTAAATTAATTAATGACGTTGAATGTTTTGTTCTCTTATTCTGTACATGTTAGTTTGGGTTGTAAGGTCATTTTGTTAATATAGTCCAGTTGAGAAACCATTTGTGTTTAGTTGATCCAGCCGTGATGAAGACAGTGTGGACAGACAGAGGACTTCAGTCTAATCTGTATTTGTATTTCTATTTGTCTGAATTGTCACTAAACTAAATGAGCAGCTTTTATTATCTGGATGACAGCAGCTTGATCTGAATGTGAAGTTAATTGGCAGAGCTGAGCCTGTGTGTGCTGCTCTATTGATCCCTGCTTCAAACAAAGAAATCAGCTCTGCTCCTCTTCTTTCTTTCTTTCTTTCTTTCCTCCTTCAGCATATCCTCCTTTAGGTCCCTTTTTTCATCCCTTTATTTTCCCTTTCCCTCCTATTTATCCTTCTTTTTGTTTCCTTCGGATGGCTTTTGTTCTCCCATCATACCTGTTGTCCCTTCTTCCCTTTTCTAATTGTTTCCATCCTCCCTCCTTATCTAGCTTCCAGTCATGTCTTTCCTCTCCTTCTCCCTCAGCCATCCTTCCCTCCATTTCATTCATTCTTTAATTTTATCCTTTCTATCCCTCCCTCATACCAACATCCCACCCTCATCATTCTGTCACTGGAAGTTGTCATGTTATAAATAAAAAATAATCATAAGCAAACTCATTCTTAAACCAAACATTAACATAGAAATATAAAAACAACTGAAAGAGGAGGAAGAATCACATTAATGAAGATTTCACTGATATACAGTGGCAAGAAAAAGTATGTGAATCTTTTTCTGCATTAATTGTTCATAAAATGTGATGTTAGCTTCATATAAGTCACAAGTACAAACAATTATACGCTTTTGTGTCTTTATTGAAGCATTCACAGTGCTGGTGGAAAAAGTAAATCAACTGGATTTAATAACTAGTCGAGGCTCCTTTGGAATCAATAACCTCTAAACCAGCATCTGAACAGAGCTGCACAATGTTCAGGACGTTTGGACCATTCTTCCTGATAGAGCTGCTTCAGCTCAGACACAGCATCTCCACTGGCTTCAGATCCGCTCTCTGACCTCAGTCCACAGCATCTCCACTGGCTTCAGATCCGCTCTCTGACCTCAGTCCACTGCATCTCCACTGGCTTCAGATCCGCTTTCTGACCTCAGTCCACAGCATCTCCACTGGCTTCAGATCCACTCTCTGACCTCAGTCCACAGTATCTCCACTGGCTTCAGATCCGCTCTCTGACCTCAGTCCACAGCATCTCCACTGGCTTCAGATCCGCTCTCTGACCTCAGTCCACAGCATCTCCACTGGCTTCAGATCCGCTCTCTGACCTCAGTCCACAGCATCTCCACTGGCTTCAGATCCGCTCTCTGACTGGACCCCTCCAGAAGGTGGACTTTCTTTTGTTTGAAGTCAGTCTGTAGTGGATTTACCTCCTTGTTTATGGTCCTTGTCCAGCTGCACCAGCAGCTTCTACTGAGCTTCAGCTGGTGGACTGTCCCCCGACATTATCCTGTGAGACACATTGATAAAATACACTTTCCTCTCCATGATATGGAGCTGTCCATGTCCAGAGGCAGCAAATCAGCCCCAAACCATGATGCTCCCTCCACTGGACTTCACTGTTGGATAATGTTTTCATGTTGGTCTGCAGTGACCTTTTTTACACCAGACACCGTGCTGCATGTTCCTCTCTGTTGACCAGCTGCAACGATTCCTTAAAGCCTTTAGCTGCTGCTCTGGCCTTCTCTTTTACCGCACTGTGCTGTAGCCACCTCTGGGGAGAGTAGCCACAGAGCTAACATGTCTCCACTTATAGACAGTTTGTTTAACTGTAGGACCGATGTAGATCTAAACTCTTATCTGACTCTCTAACACTTTCACTAACTCTCTAACTGATTTCATTTAAAGGACTTCAGGTTCACAAACTCCAGGCTTCAGTCTGTTAATGCCATCAGCTGAGGGCTTCACATACATTATGTTATTAGTCGAAGCAGATTTGTTCATTATTGTAAGTTACATGAAGATCTGATCATATTTTAGGACAAATTATACATAAATGTTGTTAAAGGAACTAAAACTGTAAACTTTTTCCTGCCACATATGTGCTTGACACCTCTTTCTCAGACTTTTGGACACAACTATATATAAATATACATATAATAGAACTTTTTCTTAAAGGTGAAAGAGCTCTTTCTCTTTCTGCTTTTCCCCTCTTTTTTTTATAATTTCATATTTTACAGTGATTACATGGACTCCACAGGTTGTTGCATTACACCATCCTGCCCCTTTATTATAGATTCCTTCCTTGATGGATAATGTCATTTCAGTCAGAAAGCCTTTTTATCCCGATTCATTTTTGGTTTTTATGAAGATTCAGCCGAGCAGAGGGGAGCTCGTCCATCCCCCTCTTTAGTTTATTGGGTTATGTTTGGGAGTAGGTTGGCCAACAAATAGGATTTAGATACAATGTTATTATAATAGATCTGCCGGTCATGAACGAAGCAGATCAATAGGCTTCAAAAATCAATCAGTTCATCCACACGAGCTGAGAGGCAGCAGGTACACAGACAGGAAGTGATGCTACCTGCCGACTGACCGCCGAAAACCTCACATCTCAATTTTTTCACTTTATAAAAGAATTCCAAGATGCTTCAGCAGTGAAATATTTACATCAGTGAGATCAGAAAAAACTAAAACTTGACTTCTTACATGTCACTCTGCTCATTTATAGTTTATAACAACAGTAACCAGATGTGTGTGGCAGCTGGTTTTCTCATCTTTGTTTCTTCATGCGAGAATTCAGGTGTTTTTCACTCATGGTATCATCATATCTTTATCTATTCCGACAATGGGTCATGCTAACTTTGTTCCCTACACCTCTGGATGACTGGAAATGCAACATATATATATCAGGGCAAGCAGTGTAAGCCTCAGTGCCTCCGACAGCCAGGAGCCATTATGTTTTCAGGTTGTCCATCCGTCCCATTCTCGTGAACACGATATCTCAGTAATACCTTCAGGAAACTTCTTCAAATTTGCCAGCAACATTTACTTGGACTCGAGGATGAACAGATTAGATTTTGGTGGTCAAAGGTTAAAGATCAAGGTCACAGTGACCTCACAAATTTAAGTTTTTGGCCATAACCCAAGAATTTATATGCTAATTATGATAGACAACACTTCTGGCCATTATTTAATAATGTAACTCAGGAAGGAGAGATTGTGACCGTATCACCTGCGACTTGGCTGGTCGGTTGAGTTATACAACCAGAAGCCAATAATTCTATATTCATGTTATTTTTTTTACAAAGTAATTTCAAACACTTGTCTCTGAGTCTGAAAGTAAACACAGAAGTTACCCCCCAGGACTAACTGTTGCAGATAACTGCAGCGGGAGCTACTTACTGGGCAACTAGTTCCCAACCCAAAGTAGCTGCGTATTAATCTGCAAAGATAACTAGAGACGATCTTCAGTGGGATCACACCAGCCACAGTCATGGGTTGGAACGTCACCCGTCTTCAAACTCAGCCTCCGTTGTGATCTCAGCAACACACCTGTAAAGTTTTGTCACTGTATCCACAGACTTTTAGACGTTTAAACACCTGCCAACATAGTTCTAACCGCATCTTTGCTAGTTCCTGATGATACACACACACACACACACACACTGTTTCTGTTTTAGGGCTTTTAATCATTAGCATGACCACTGGTCAGAATGGCCACAGTTCTGGGAATGAGAATACTGGAATTTTCCTTGAAGTTCATCTAAGTTCAGGTTTCCTGTAAAACAATAAGTGGGGGAACACAATGAAGTCATAACTTGTTAAACAGAAAACAAAAAAAGAACAGCAACTCCTGAACCTCCTAAAAACCTTAAAACAAAACCATCCATGTAAGTTGATGGTAAAATTGTTGGTCAGTGGTAGCTTAACAAGTCAACTAGAAACACATTGTAAACTGCTGTATTGTTAAAGCTCTAACCAGAGTTAAAATTTCATTCACTTGACAGAGACCTACTTTTTGATTGCTGTTCAATTATATTATATTTATTCCCCAGAAACCGTGCAGGGGAGGAGCCATTCCTTTTCAAGGGTTAAAGCAGCCTGTATGTCGTCTTATAGCCTTATAGACAAAACCCAGGGCAAACGCATTCCAGCGAGCACCCACTGATGCTCGTTATGCTATTTGCTGTGACGACGAGTGCGTCTGCCTCTTCATCGCCTCCTCTCTTCTAGTAAATGGTTTACAACAGCTGGACTGTCACACACTGTTTAAGGAGAATTTAGTGAGTAAATCTAACACAGGCCGTGAAGATGGGTGGCCCAAAACAGGAATATGAAAAGTGAGGCAGACTCGTATCTAGTGGAAATTACAACCTTGCCTCGTGTTGTTATCGCACCTCAACAGTTGGAGTTTGAGTCTGATTCAAGGCAAGAGAGGGAGAAACAGACACGAGCTCTGTGCAGCGCTTTGGTTCTAGGTGTGGACCACTCAGTCAGCGTTAACGTGATGACACCACCTGTTCAGTCTCCTGACTCTTATCTCTCTCCAACAACTATCTAAATTAGGTGTTAAAAATATAAAGCCAAATATTTCTGCAGCTGCACCGACTGACTCACACCTCAGATTCACTATTTTTAGATGTTTGAGGAAGAAAATCCGAGAATATACTTTCACAAGTGCAGCCATTTTTTTATTTCAGTTTGAATATCAGAGGCAAAGACCAGTGACAGCGCAGCAAGTGATACCGCCCCGATCAGGTGTTGGAAAGGTGCGACAGAATAGTCCACTCACCAATCACTGTTCATTGATTATAGGTAGCGAAGACACCGACACATACACATACTGGCGTCGCACGTTATACACTTGCTCTCCACTCCGCTGTCAGTGCGCCTGCCCCATCTATCATCTCTTAACAGATCAGAAGCGTGGACACGTAGCTGTACTACCCACTAGGTTTGTACACCACCTAACCTGCAGATACCCCGCCTGTCTGTCTCTCCTCTTTACTTTCTCTTTTTCTCTAAATCTCAACTTTTTAGTAATTCTGGTTGGGAGTCTATCTCTAATTCTGTTATCTACTGGCCCAGTCTGGCCCGGGGGATGGATGCCATCTGTAATCCATTTATCAGAGTTGGCCGCTGGGCCTTCTTCCAAATGACAGCTGGCCTTTAGCAATCTCATTATAAAGAGCACCAGGATATAGTATGGAAATATGGGGGGAGGGGGCTCCTGAGGTCTGAAAAATGGACTGAGGAACAAACATTTATTTTTTCTTGAAAGTCCTCTCTCACTATAAGACTTATACATTTCTATAGCCATACTCCTGAAGATCTGCTTTTTAAATTCTTTCATCCTTGTTGCTCAGGTGTATCTTCACTGTTTTTTTTAGAGAGCAACTGTCAGTCAAGCCTTGTGGGCAAAGCTGTGACATATTCTTCCTTTCCTCCAGTTTGTCTTTTCTTTTGCTCTGCTCATGATAACTAGCAGCTCTGTAGGAAAACATCCTGCAACTACAATCCTGGATTGAATTTAGGCAGAACGTTTGTTAAATGGAGGAATGTGTAGATCATCGGGTCACATGACACATCTGTGAAACAATCCAGTGGTGGGGTTAAAATTCTTCTCTTAATGTGCTTCCTCACTAAGTATCTAATAACATCCATATTGAAAACATCATTCAAACATTCACAGTTTAGGCTGGAAAAAGTATGTGAACCCTTCGGCCAATGAAACCTGGAGTCCAATCAGTGAAACCAGACTGGAGTTGTCGGTTAGAGACAATTTCTCCACAACATTTTGAGTTTGCTGCTCACAAGAAACATCTGCTGCTGTGAACCACACCTTGAAGGGATCACAGAGGACTTCCAGCTCGGCCGAATCTTCTTAATAACCAGAAATGAATCGGGATAAAAAGGCTTTCTGACTGAAATGACATTATCCATCAAGGAAGGAATCTGTTATAATATATAGGACAGGATGGTGTAATGCAACAACCTGTGGAGTCCATGTAATCACTGTAAAATATGAAGTTATAAAAAAGAGAGGAAAAGCAGAAAGAGAAAGAGCTCTTTCACCTTTAAGAAAAAGTTCTATTATATGTATATTTATATATAATTGTGTCCAAAAGTCTGGGAAAGAGGTGTCAGGCTATACATATGTATATATCCTCTAATTTGTCATCTAACTTACAATAATGAACAAATCTGCTTGAACTAAAAACACATAGGGCTGGAAATGTATGTGAAGCCCTCAGCTGATGGCATTAACAGACTGAAGCCTGGAGTTTGTGAACCTGAAGTCCTTTAAATGAAATCAGTTAGAGAGTTAGTGAAAGTGTTAGAGAGTCAGATAAGAGTTTAGATCTACATCGGTCCTACAGTTAAACAAACTGTCTATAAGTGGAGACATGTTAGCTCTGTGGCTACTCTCCCCAGAGGTGGCTACAGCACAGTGCGGTAAAAGAGAAGGCCAGAGCAGCAGCTAAAGGCTTTAAGGAATCGTTGCAGCTGGTCAACAGAGAGGAACATGCAGCACGGTGTCTGGTGTAAAAAAGGTCACTGCAGACCAACATGAAAACATCATCCAACAGTGAAGTCCAGTGGAGGGAGCATCATGGTTTGGGGCTGATTTGCTGCCTCTGGACATGGACAGCTCCATATCATGGAGAGCAAAGTGTATTTTATCAATGTGTCTCACAGGATAATGTCGGGGGACAGTCCACCAGCTGAAGCTCAGTAGAAGCTGCTGGTGCAGCTGGACAATGACCATAAACATGGAGGTAAATCCACTACAGACTGACTTCAAACAAAAGAAAGTCCACCTTCTGGAGGGGTCCAGTCAGAGAGCGGATCTGAAGCCAGTGGAGATGCAGTGGACTGAGGTCAGAGAGCGGATCTGAAGCCAGTGGAGATGCTGTGGACTGAGGTCAGAGAGCGGATCTGAAGCCAGTGGAGATGCAGTGGACTGAGGTCAGAGAGCGGATCTGAAGCCAGTGGAGATGCTGTGGACTGAGGTCAGAGAGTGGATCTGAAGCCAGTGGAGATGCAGTGGACTGAGGTCAGAGAGCGGATCTGAAGCCAGTGGAGATGCTGTGGACTGAGGTCAGAGAGTGGATCTGAAGCCAGTGGAGATGCTGTGGACTGAGGTCAGAGAGTGGATCTGAAGCCAGTGGAGATGCAGTGGACTGAGGTCAGAGAGCCGCTCACACCAGACATCCTGAGAATCTGTCTGCTGTTACCAGTGTCTCTTCTCATCCTCTGTGATTCCGCTGTGATTCTTGAGTTTTCAGTAATCACTCCCCTCATCATGGATCATATGATTTTAACAAATCCAGCTTATGTGAATAGAAAACTGCATGAAGATCTACAAGATGTCACAGCAGTGCCCCCCCCCTATTCTATTCATCACACCCAGTGTGCTTGCTCTCCCCTTCCTCATCAAAGACACTGCGTGTGTGTGTGTGTGTGTGTGTGTGTGTCCTGATGTGTGTAGGGAGCTAGTGCTTGTTCCCCTGCAATACAAATCCATAACAATGCTGTGCTCACTCATCCAGAGAGAGAGAAAATAAGAAATAAAATCAGAGGGTCGACACGGTGGGAGTGTGTGTGTGTGTGTGTGTGTGTGTGTGTGTGTGTGTGTGTGTGTGTGTGTGTGTGTGTGTGTGTGTGTGTGTGTGTGTGTGTGTGTGTGTGTGTGTGTGTGTGTGTGTGTGTGTGTGTGTGTGTGTGTGTGTTCGTTCGTTCGTGTTTGGTCGCTGCATATACAGACATTTTTTATGTGGGCCTTTGATCCAAGGTGAGTAAGAAGCCCTCATCTCCTACGGTGATTCTTTACAGACACACACACTCTTCTGTCACACACACACTCATGTATCCCTCTCAGAGCTGCTGCACTTCCCTACTGTGCAGACCCTGTTACACGCGCACACACAAAAGAGGTTATTTTGGGGTCGTCTTGGGGAGCACAATTGAAGGACACGCCCACACACACACACACACACACACATATACGCACATGTCCAAAATCCTTCCAGAGGCCCTGTGTGTGTGTGTGTGTGTGTGTGTGTGTGTGTGTGTGTGTGTGTGTGTGTGTGTGTGTGTGTGTGTGTGTGTGTGTGTGTGTGTCCATCTGTGAGTGCATGTGATTTTGCACTGTGACTAAAGGCTTTCAGCAGGACAATGAGACGTGTGCCTGTGTGTGTGTGTGTGTGTGTGTGTGTGTGTGAGTAATGGCTAATACCAGGACAATAGAAGTGTGCCTGTTCAGTTGTTATCAGCTCACTGGAGACTCACAGGCCTGCTGTTTTTTTTAACCACCTTTCAGCATGAAAGGAAGACAGAGAAAGAAAAGAAAAAGAATTAAAAAAAAAAAAAGATCCCCCACACTCTCTGGTCCCAGCTCAAACATCTCTGAGTGTCAGAAGAAGGAAATAAACAGACGTACAGTTTCTTTAAATCAAAAATAAGTCACTGAAACCAGTGAAGTGTGTTGAAAGCAGCATTTATGGGTCTGATTTCCTCTCGAGCAAGTTTGTATTTTAATTATGATCCGTTGTCATACGACAGACGTCAGATGGAGCAGGTCGATTGTGTTTTTTACATTCAGTGATGCTTGATATTTGCAGGAGGAAAATTTGAGAAACGAGGCAAATGAAAATGTTGCGATGTACTTTTTTTTTTTTTTTTTTCCGGCATTTCAAATGCAGAGGCACTTGTGGAAGATTTCTAAGGTACCGTCTGAAAAGGCCACAGTTTGTGAAAAAAAAAATGAGCAGTGCACTGTTTTTTTTTTTTTATTGTTGCTGGGGAACCAGGTATCTAGCAACAGCCATCACTACGTTATCATCCATGATAATTGTTTCCAAGCGAAGGCCCACCTCTCAGTTCATCAGATTCAACAATGGGAAAAACAGATGAAGTCTGGTGTTTTTCTGCTCTAAGTTAAACTTTTTTCGACTTGAACAGTACAGAGCACCTCTGCAAAAGTACGAGGCGCTCCGAGTGTCTAAAAACGCTAAGTACCCAGAGTGCAAAAGCAATGTACAAACAACATGGCAACTACTATCAGCCTGGCTACTGCCCAAAGCAAGAAACAACCGTAAAAATCCCAATTTGAATTGCATGGTAGTTCTGGTTGTATGTAGTATGCAGGTTTTTTACTTCCGGATTCCGGTAGAAATGAGGCAGAGTGAATGTCGGTTTTGAAGTCCCGGACCTCTCTCCATAGTCGGCCTGGCCATAGGGACTACTGACATAAGACAGTGAAGAAATCGGTTTCAGGAGATAAGTCCAGGGCTGAATTTCAATCTGAACATGGCTCTCTCCATCCAGTTGATGCCTGTTTGAGTTTCCACAGATATTCTAGTTGTTCCACTGACTGCCATTTCTTCTACCCAGAAAAGGCTACTGATAGCTACCGAGCTTTCTATTGTGGTTGTGCAGTGGCAGGCGCACTTTCTTTGTTCTGTTTATCAAGACTTCATTTTTCCGGAGGTAGAACTGCATAGTAAAAGCGAAGCTTATAGGCAACCAGTCTAAATGTGGATTATTCCATTGCCACTACATTATGCCATCAACAATTAAAAATAATAAATAACCAAGGGACTAACTCACAAACTAAGTATGGAATTTCATGAGTGAAGGCTAGAATGGACACTGCTAAATCAACAGGGACCACAAGAGGAAGCTGGTGTTAATTTCTTTGTCTCTCTACCAGGTTGTCTGTCCAACCTTCCACCAAATGCCAAGAAGATCTCCAATTCGTACGAGGAGCGCCGTAAGCAGGCCACGGCCATCGTGCTGCTGGGGGTCATTGGGGCCGAGTTCGGCGCTGAGATCGAGCCACCAAAGGGTTCGGCACGGGCTCGAACCGGTGGACAGGCACCCGAAGGCTTTGGCCTGACGAGCGGAGGATCATCCAACTACTCACTGGCCAGACACACATGTAAGTACAGACAACACACACACACTTACTGAAGAATGCAGAGATGACACACACTGTGGCAACGCAGAAATGTAAGAAATGCACAAATGTCCATGTAATAGCTATAGCTATACATTTTGCAGTTTAAAATCTATTTATTAAAATGAAATGTATCATTTTTACTTCTAGTTTTTTAGAATTTGACCAAAGTGATATTTGGTATTTGGATTATTTTGGTGACGTAGTAAATATTAGTAGTTCAGATTAACTGGAACTTGCTGGGCTTTAAAATGGAGCTATGGGCTCAGTTGGACCTGGCTACTTGGACAAAACAGGTTCTTGTGTTCCTAATGTATTTTATAAACTGACGTTCTGGATACATGTAATTAATACGGTGACACTGCTCTTTCAAAAACGAGTGAAGACGGTGAACAGACAACAATAGCATAAGCGACACTGGTATTGATATTGATTTTCTTTCTTTATGGCCTTTTATTTTTCTATAATCTTTTTCACCCTTTTATATTTTTCCTGCACTGTTTGGCTGCATGCTGTATCATCATTTTTGCCAGACTCTGAGAACCCTCCTGCTCTTGAATACCTCCCTGGATAGATTGACTTGATTTTTCGTTCAGACATTTAAGATCCCCAGCAAATGAATTCTAATAACTTTGATTTATGACCGAATACTTGGAAAACTAATGACATTCTCATCGGCCTGAACTGTACTGAACGGCATGCTAATGTTAGCATTTAGCTCTAAGCACTACTGGTCGACCTCAGCTGCCAACATGGGTGTAGACTCTTACCTTTGTTAAAGTAGTGGTTGTTCGCATCCACACAGATGCAGTCGTGAAATAGTGGTTATTGTTGTTGTAATCTTACCAGTCATGATTGACAGAGCTGTTGAAAATTACTTTAGTATCGCCTCCTGAGCACAGCCCAGACTTGGACATTTTGACATCACTTTTTATTAATCTTCCCAGATGTTCTCAAAAGCATAGAGTGAGTGGCTTTGACCCGCAGTGGTTGGAGAGATAATGATAATGATGATTTAAATATTGCCGTGACCCTGACCGTGTATACTTGCATGTATGTGTGGCCTCTCATTCATACAGACACTGATGTGTTCAGTGGCTCATGTTTTGGTCCTGAATCATCGTGGTTTTTCCAAACTCAGAACTACACAACTGACAAACTAGAAACTTTAGTCTTGGATTAGAGGTGAAGGGAGAGATGGAATTGATTTTCACCCACCAAGCTTGACACCTTAAGGAGCTTGGCACTGACTTCAACACACACACCATACACTCACACACACTCACTCAGCCCGGCCTGTGCCATACCGTGCCTGCAGCGTTGGACCTTGGTGAGCATCAAACCTGCACTAAGCAGAGCTGTTCTTCCATCCCGCTGCTCCTGAGCTCTGATTGGCTGCCTCTGGGGGCATCCGCCCAGCGACAGAGCCTGTACCCTCACTGATAGGCTGTGGAGCATGATGCTGCTTAGTTGGACCTGTACGCAGCATTCAGCTCACCTGTGTGGACTCACACACACACACACACACACACACACACACACACACACACATAGAGAAACCCCATGCCTATGTCATCAGATGAAAACAAACTCAAGATTTAATTGATCCTCTTGAGCTCCACCTGTTTAAAATCTTCTTCAGGCTGTGTATCATCGTGATGCCGCAGGTTGTACGATACCCAACCTTTTTTTAAATAATTTATTTCATTGAATAAATGAAACTTCTCAATGTCATCAGTGCTTAATGTCATCTTAAAGTTCCTCTCCAGACATGTTTTAAACTCTGTACAAATCCTCTGCTATGATTCATATTTTGCTTAACATGGTTTTCACACATACAAAGTGAAAGAAATTCAAAAAACAGGGCTGTAAACACATCTACTCTTACTTCCTGGTTGAGGAGTCTGGATCAGGCCTTGTGTACCGCGCACCACCACTGCATCAACTGCAAGAGACAATGTTTGTAGATCCACGAAGGCTTAGTCCTGACCACAGCAGCTCGTGTTCGAATCCGACTTTTGGCCGTTAGCTGCATGTCACCCTCTCTCTCTCCCTCTCTCTCTCCCTCCCTCCCTCCCTGGCTTTCCTGTCTCACTGTGGCTGTCAGAATAAAAGCAAAAAAGAAATATGTGCTCCTTCTGCAGACAATGTGGATACATTAATCTTTCTGAAAAAAAACATGAAAGTAGAGTGAATGTATAAATATTTTCTATTTGCTTCACTTAAATGGATCTTTATTTTATAATTATATTATTTATTTCCTATTTATTTGATCATCCTCTGTTGCATTTTAAGTTTTTGTAGATTGCAGCACCATCAATAATGTCTAGATGACGTAGGTCTGTTTTTTTTTTTTATAAGAAATTTGTTTTCAAGTTTACACATTTATAATTACATGTTTATGTTTACGAGTTAAATTCTTAATGAATTAAAAGAAATGTAATGTCTTTTTTTTTTTTTTCACTGTACCAAAAGCATACTGAACCGTGAATGCAAACCCTAGGTGTGTACAGAAATGTGAGTTTTTCGTGCCGTCACACCTCCAGCCTCTGCTGACTGAGCTGACGGGTCTGGGCCTTAAAAACCCCACAGAGCCACCTGCTCCTTGAACCATCCTCAGAGAGTGGACCATTTAAAACATGTTATTGCTTAAGCTGAAATAGACAGTTACAGATGACTGTAAAAAGCATGTGGCGTGGGACATTCTCCCTCCCTCTTCCTCCCTCTTCCCTTCTCCTCCTTTCACTCTGTTCTTTTTCCTGCTCTCATTTAGTTTGTTGTTTTTCTCCCTCCTTCCACTCTCCATTTACCCCCCTCTCCTCTCTCTATTATGAAATGGAAAGATGGATCGGTATTGTTGGCATATAGCGCAGTGTGTGATGAATGAGAGCTGTCCGCCCAGAGAGAGGGAGGGTACAGTAGTCTATACAGCAGAGTATAGATTGATGTTTTCATATTGCAAGGGGGGAAATGTAGGGGAGATGGAGGGAGAGACTGAGCCTAAGGATGGAAGGAATGAAGGAAGGACAGATGATGACGGAGGGAAGGCAGGATGTGGATGGACAGGATAACAGAGACAAACTGTACATCAGTGCACCATCACAGGACAATGATGCTCACAGTAAACGCCAGAATACCTCAAGTACCTTTTGAAGCCCAGTCACTGAACAGTGCCATTTTAACACATTCAGGGTTGAGTTTTATTCCCTATTTAAATCAATTTAAAGAGCAAGTGTAAACACAAGAACACACAAAGAAGTTTTTATACTTGCCTGATGAATAAAGAATCCATCCATCCATCCATTTTCTTCTGCGTGCCCGGGGTAGGGTCAGCAGGTTAAGCAGGAAGTTCCAGATATCCCTCTCTCCAACAACTCTGCGAGTTCTGGGTCTACCCCCGGGGTCTCCTCCCAGTTGGACGTGCCCGGAAAACCTCCAATGGAAGGCGCTCAGGAGCCATCCTATACAGATGCCCCAACCACCTCAGCTGGCTCCTTTCAACATGAAGGAGCAGCAACTGCTCCACAGTGCTTTCGGCCACTAACCAGAGCTCAAGACCATGGCTGAGGGTTGGAACAAAGATTGACTGGTAAATCGAGAGCTTTTCCTTCTGGCTCAGCTCCATCTTCACAACAACAGTCCAGTGCAGCGTCCATTACTACTGACGCTGCACCGATCGGTCTGTCAATCTCCTGCTCCTACCCTGACTCGTAAACATGACCCGGAGATACTTGGACTCCTTCTCTTGGGGCAGCAACTCACCCCCAACCCGGAGGGAGCAGTCTACCTTTTTCCGGCTGAGAACCATGGCCTCAGACTTGAAGGTGTTGACTCTCATCTCGGCCTCTTCACACTCAGCTACAATCTGTCCCAGTGAGCACCGGAGATCATGTTCTGATATAAGAATAAGAAGTGCCTAAACTTTTGCACAGCACTGTATATTTTTAAAGTAACCAATTACCTCACCTCAGTTAGTGGTGGTGCTGTGGTTGTTGACCAAATACTGTTTCTATTATATTACATCTAATTACAAATGTATCATGTAGATATACATGGAACACATAGCACAGCTTCTCTCACTCTTTCTCTCTCTCTCTCTCTCTCTCTCTCTCTTCCTCTTTTTGTAATGTTCTTTTTCCTTCTCTCTCCCTCTCTCTGCATCCAGTCTGATCATCCACTAACCAAGTCCCGAACATTGATTTACCTTCACCTTTCATTTAAGCTCAAACAGAGAGAGAAAGAACGAGGGGGGAAGAAAAGAATGGGGATAGAAAGTAGAGAGCCTGTTATTGGTTGACTCGGCTTGGTAAACTTTAGACGTCACCAATCTATCACTATTTCACACTCTCAGCTTCCCTCCCTTCTTCCTTCCTCCCTTCCTTCCTCCTCCTCCACCTGCTCTAATCACCCTCTGTGTGTTAATGTGACATCTTTACTGCGCTAACTAACAGCTCATTATGGGAGACTGATGCTTTGTCAATAGCTATTGGTTCATTTGGCCCCGTCCGGCCTTTAAACAAAGATGTCCGCAGTGAGAAATGGACCCGAGTCCAGGCCTCCCTCACTTCCTACTCACTAAATAAGAGGGGAGGGGAGGGGTCGTAAATTTGAATCTTGATCCAACCAATTAGAGCACCGATTGTTAACGGCCATCTTTAATTGTCCAGAAGAAATTATAATGAGGCTTCTAAGTGCAAATGTGGCTGTCAGACTATACCCCATCAGGTTCATTACACACGTACGCACACACGCACACACACACACACACACACACACACACACACACACACACACACACACACACACACACACACACACACACACACTGCCACTTTGACCCCTTGAGTCCATTCTGTGTTCTCCTGCTCAATGTGTGGGTTTGGATTTGACTGATGACCTTTTGCCCAACCCCCCTATTCTCATACATGAAGGTGCTTTATATGCAGTTGTTATTAAAAACAACAAATATAAAAATGAAAACAGAGAAAACATCCAATAGTTTCACAAAGTCAACAGTATGGGATAATTATGATGCCAACTCACAATGTATTTGACAGTAAACGGCATAAAACTGATGTAAATAACTCAGGATGCATTTGATGTCTGTGGTCTTGATGATTTGTTATAATCATTAACTGGAGGTCAAAGTTCATTCAACCCTACATCACTGCTGATATTTATAGTCCACTGTTTGTATGTATATTGATGTATGAAACAAAAACATGATTGATTTGAACTTTTCTGGTGTTTGCTCACCCACCTTTTGATCACTAGCTGAGGGTCAAAGTTCATCATCCTATCACTGACTCAGTCACAACATCCTAACAACACACCCGATCTGCATGTTTGACTCTTTGTCTCTCTACCAATAGCCATAACAGCTAATAACATTAGCACTGCTGTCCATCTCTTATACTCGACGTAGCGCAACAATGCTAACACAGTTAGCGCTTTATCTGTCACTGCTGCTATATATTATAACAGTCGTACCCAGCGATGCTAACACAGTTAGCCTCTAGCTATATCTTTCATAGCCCCATCCATAGGCTGTGTGTGTGTGTAGATATAAACCAATAAGGAAGGGGGTTTGCCATTTAAGGCGGGCTGATGATAAAATGCCAGAAGATCCAGATGATGAGATTATCTCTGTGTGTCTGGAGACTGGAGGACCTTTAGAGCCACCACAGTATTATAAATACTTAAAGTAAATGATCTGTATTATATTATATGTTTCTTCATATTATGACTGTTTAGCATTTACATTTAAAGTGAAAATACAATGAACTGTATTGATCTCTGAGTGGATTCAGACAGTAGGAGATAAGAGCCTTCATGATGCTAATGTAAAGTCTCAGAGAAAAGGCTTTCTGATAGAACTGTTGACAGATCTAACTTCACATTGACAGTCCAGTTCTGCACATATATCACTGCTCTTGAATAAATAATGTATGAAAACCACCTTTAATAGGAAAATGACAGCTACAGAGGCGACCGTGTATTGTTTTCTGTTAACGTCTCTGAATGTTTTACAAGACCAGATACCAGATCTTTAATCCGCCTCTCTGGGTTTAGATTTTTCTCTGACTTTATCTTTGTGTAGCACATTGTGAAGGATCTGCTAAAAGCTCTGGACCTCAGGCTACTGTGGGTGCGACCTGCAGAGAGAGACAGACAGACAGACAGACACCTGGTGGGAAAAGGGGAGTGTGTGTGTGTGTGTGTGTGTGTGTGTGTGTGTGTGTGTATGTGTGTGTGTGTGTGTGTGTGTGTGTGTGTGTGTGTGTGTGGAGGGGGGGATGTTATTGAGGGATGGGGGATATTTTCTGGAGTCTTAATGGTCAGTACGTCCCCACAGAGACTGGCTCAAATGTCAGGTCAGCTATGAAGTGACCCCCATCCTGCTCGTTGTGTGTGTGTTGAATCATTTTTCCCAAACCTCATTTTAGATATTAGATTTTCATATTTTTATTTAGAAGCAGGTATGATTTCATTTATAGAAAATTCCTTTGTTTTCAAATCATTCCCGTGGTGCAGCCACGCTGCTGCCGAGGGGCGGGGCTGAAACTGTGACAGTGAAGTCATATGGAGCTGATGTGGTCATTGGGGTTTGACCATAATCTGTTTAAATGCTTCATTGTGTAGAGGATATAGAGATAAGGGAGGAGTATGCTCCTTTTTTGAGGTCCACAGCACCGAGGGTGCAAGGACCCTATTGTATTTCATTTGTTTGTATATCCCTGGTCCATAAAAATGAAATGCTTCTTGAGGGCTTAAACATGCTCAAAAAACCCGTAACATGCCGAGACCTATAAAAAAGAATGTACCCATACCCTAAACACAACAGGAAATGAGAGATTTTGAATTTTTGCTCACATTCTGGCGTCATTTATGTAATTTAAAGGCATTGGAATTAAATCGTGTTTCACCATGAAACAGGAAATTGTTATAAATGTAATATACATTGTCCAATCTTCCCCAAACTTCACATGTTTAATGACAGTTCCACACTGAAGACATCTGGATGCTAATTTGAAGTCATAATCATAGTGCCAACTACTGTAAACAGGAAGTAACCCTTGAGTGACAATCATCATTTGATTTACAGGAAGTATTCATCATCCTTTTTACACTTGATATACAGGAACATAAAAGTGTCCTGCTGACTGTGGCCCTGAGGTTCGCAACATGGCGAGAGCCCGCGTGAATGCTGCTTGCCGCTTTAATTTGTTGTTTTTGTCTTTTGAAGTTGTGTTGGGACTACAGATACAAATGAATCATTTAGCTAATCCCGGCACAACAAATAAGATTAATGTCGCATTTCAGCAAAAGTCATGACGATGTTTAATTGGGACTGTGGTGGACGATTGAATTCATCTGAACACATCACATCTTATTCACTCCTGCACAGAAATGATAAAATAAGAATGATTAAATCATTTAAAAATGTGCTTTTTCTAGATAAAACCCCCCCATTACTCTACTCTAATCTGACTCCACTGTTTCTACTGTTTACAGGTAAGGCACTGACCTTCCTGCTGCTGCAGCCCCCCAGCCCCAAGCTACCCCCCCACAGCACCATCCGCCGCACCGCCATCGATCTGATTGGTCGAGGCTTCACTGTCTGGGAGCCTTATATGGACGTGTCAGCGGTGCTCATGGGATTGCTGGAGCTCTGTGCCGATGCAGAGAAGCAGCTGGCTAAGTGAGTCCACAGGTGTACACACACACACACACACACACACACACACACACAAACACACACACATAAAAATAAAAGTGATTGTTATAGTCAAAGTCCTTGAAGCCTAATTTGAAACATGCTTCAACAAGACTTCAGACTTGACTTGGACTTGTCTTGACCATCACAAGACTTGACTTGAGTCGCACTACAGACTTGGATTGAGACTGGCTTTGACTTTGACTCGGACGTGTCTTGGTCTTTAAGCGGAGTGGAGTGGTTTGTTGTCGAGTCTCTCTCTTGATTTCCAGAACTTATAAACTGTAGCATTAAACGCACAGCCTGTAACTTCTGTCTCTAAAGCTCTCTCAATCAAAACAATAACAAAAGACGCGTTGGGTTACGTCATGGAATAGCGTGGGATTGTGGGAGTTGTTGTCTTTACCATTACGCTAGCTTCTCCCTGTTTTCGATGGTTTCTCTTTGTTCTCTTGTTTGTTTGATTGTTCAGACGTTCAGCAGGTTTTTACCAGCAGCTGAATGATCCACAGAGGTGTCCTCCTCTCCACAACAAACACACCAGGGGATTAAAACCAGTAGAAACACTAAATAAAGCAGTTTCACTTTCAGAGTTTCAGGGGAGCTCACCTGGTAGAGCACGTACCACAAAGGCTTAGTCCTACACACAGCAGCCCGGGTTCCACTCTGACCCATGGGCCAGCATGTCATCCCCTCTCTCTCTCCATGACTTTCCAGTCTCTCTCACTGTAGCAATCTGAATAAAGGCAAAAAATTCCCCCAAAATATAACTTTAAAACTCAGAGCTTCACTGACGCTCTTCAGTGACACAGGACAGGACGTCTCCAGCAGCTGGGAGCTGAGCTGTCTAACATTTCCTCAGCTTTTTTCTCTGATAACTTCAGATCCAGACGTCCGGCGACTAAAATCCTTCATCTGGTTCAAATATAGAGCTGAAAACCACCAAAAGTGTATGTGGCTTAAAACTAGATCAAACCAAAGACCTATACATTGAAAGAACTTGGTAAAACATGGTTAATTAGTTTAAATAGTAAAAGTTAAGATAATGGCCTTTTTAATGGTCAGCATACAGAGACATGACATGGACTTGCCCTGAAAGACTTCACAGTTCTGAACACATGCACATAAACACAAATAAACATATAGATTGAAGTGTTAAATACACACAGAACACACTGGTTCAGTCCTGTGTCCTCAGTTTCTATCATTGGCTGATCTATTGTTTGTGTTTGTCAGTTTGACTGTTCAGTCAGATTCCAGAGTGCAGCCAACAGCCTGCTTATGGATACAAACACACACACACACACACACACACACACACACACAGAGAAACACTTAGGCATTATAGAGCCAGCACACTGAGTTATGGAAGCCAGGCTGTAATCCGATTGCAGGACATTATGATGATGTAACGATGTCTGCGTTGCTCTGACATGTGAGTCCTCTGTCTGTGTGCATGTGTGTTAGTCTGTGTTCATGTTTTATCACGATCTTTTTTTCCTGTTTCTTTGCCCCACCGGCAGTGGTGCTTAAAGGGGAACGCCGCTTGAATCTACACACACCAGTCTGTTATCAAGTGTTCAGATGCCGTAGTGCACATGTGAAGCCTTTAATGTCTGGAGAGGGAGCTGCTGATTTAATGTCCTCAGGTGATCAGGTCACTGGAGTCAGCGTGGGTTAAGAAAACTGCAAGTTTAAGTAAAGAGTTAGCAGACTGCAGCCTGCTCCTCATCTCTGCTTTGAATTGCATTGTGGGTAATATAGGTGCCACATTTTGACAAGGAAAACGAACTGTGATTTTTCCTCCTCAGGCTGTTGCTTTTTAAACATTTCATAGGTCTGAAGAGGTGAAGTTAGCCAGTGTTCCACACATGAAAGCGAAAGTTTAAAAAGGTGTCCGAAAAAGTAGACGCTTCAATCAGTGGCTTTATATCAGTCACTGTGACTGTGACTCCTAGTTCACAGTTTGACTCTCCGACATGTTCCAGTCAGAAGTTGCTGTTAGACAGCAGCAGAGTCAGCTTCACTTCTTGGACCATCAGTATCACAACCAGCAACAAGGAGGTCAAAGGTCATGGCTGCCTTCATACAATCACAGTGAAGTTGTGGTTAAGTTGAAGCGGCACTTTATACAAGTGAAGGTCACAGGTCCCAGAGAAGGGCCTTCAGTGGCATCTTCTCATGTATGGTACAAAACCCTTTGTGTGTGTGTGTGTGTGTGTGTGTGTGTGTGTGTGTGTGTGTGTGTGTGTCTGTCTTCCTCCCTGCTGAAATCTAACTGGCGAACATAAGTTGATCCTATTAAGGTTGAAACTCAAGCCGGGCCAGTCTGGTTAAATGAGTATAGATATGTCTGCTGCGAGTGTGTGTGTGTGTGTGCGTGTGTGTGTGTGTGTGTGTGTCGAAGAGAAATCAACACAATTCAATTTTAGTAGATACATTTTTAGTAGAATAGAAAGTGACAAAAACTTGAACAGAGTCAGAAATAAAGGTTTTCACACCAAAATGTGAACACAAGGAACAGTCTGGAAAAGCAAAGTTAGGAGTTACAACAGTATAAATTTCGGTTCCAAACATTTGGATGGGGATCGTTAAGATTTTAACGGTACTTCTACTTTTACCGATACAGCTTATTGATCCGGTACTATCCAGAAACATTGCTTTATATGTAAACTTCAACAGCATTATTTTGAACAGATCACTGATATAGACTACTATTCTTTGATGAGGGAAATGTAAAACAACTGTAATGATTTACCACAGGACTTTGACAGTGTTTTTACTGTGCGTTAGTTTTACCAGCAGCCCCCACATCATTAAATCCTCCCCGCTGCTCTGAGTGACCTGAACGTGATGCTCCGTCCATTTCACATGGATATATGATCATTTATAATTAATAATGTGATGTCTGCAGATGTGTGTTGTTGCCTCCTGGTGTTTTTGAAGTAAACAGTACGAGGGCTGATCAATGAGACACACAATAATCAGATCAATGCATTACAAAACAGAGAGAGCGAATACATTAATACACACATGCGTACGCACACACACTGCTTACACTGCGTTACAGTCTTCCATTACTGGACAGTTTCTATTGTAGAGAACCAGGGAGAGTGTGAGGAGCTGAATGCATGACTGGCTGAAATGGAGTGTGTGCACATGCACGTGCACAGAGGGTGTATTTCCATGCAGCTGACTTGCAATGAGGCTTTTTTGTTCCTGATGCACCCAACCAGTCGTCAATACACTCCTCGCAGAGCTCTGTGTGTGTGTGTGTGTGTGTGTGGTAATCCCCTCTCTATAGTCTGAGATTTTAAAAAGCTCCTGGTGTCGAAGACTCACACACATTTTATACTTATAGACACACATGATTGGAAAAAAATAAACAATACACCTTCACCAGCCTGCAGTGTGTGTGTGTGTGTGTGTGTGTGTGTGTGTGTGTTGTGTGTGTGTGTGTGTGTGTGTCTTACACAACACAGTGTTTTAAGGCGCCTGTACTTACCGACGAGTTCCTTTCAGACCTCATCACTGAATGTGATTATGTTTAATTTTGGTCACATGAATAAACACCTCAGTCTGTTTTACATGAATCTGACCCTGACAAACCTTGTAACACTTCCTACATTAATTTACATATTTCATATTTGAAAACTGTAACATATGACCTGTTTCCACTCAGTCTTCCTGTTTTTTTCCTTGGAGATCCTTGGAAATGAAATAAACAAGATAACTGGAACTGTTAAAAAAAGGACTTTTGAAACTTTAAAAACCTTTAAAAATCTTTTACCTCATGTAATGACCTACTGTGGGCTTTGAATGCCTCTCGCGGACCTGTCAATGTTTCCCTCCCTGCTCTCTTCTGATCAGAGTGTGATGTGTTTATAGACACCACTGCAGGGATAAAAGCATGTGTTAATGTGTGTGAGAGAGAGATAAAGAATAGGGAATGTATTTGACATGCAGAGATAAATACCCCTCTTTATACTGTGTTTTTTGTCTGTATGTGTTTTCCAAAACTTTATGTGGTAGAGGTAAATGAATGTTTTGGTTGTGTGTGTGTGTGTGTGTGTGTGTGTGTGTGTGTGTGTGTGTGTGTTTGCGTGCCCTGCAGAGATAAGTGCATGTTGTTGTCTCCATGGACATCAACTCATATCACAACAGGACATTTGAACACTGAGTAATGATCAGAAAACTATAGGTCACTGTAGAAAGACAAAAAACTCATGTTGATCTGTGTGTGTGTGTGTGTGTGTGTGTGTGTGTGCGTGTGTGTGAGTGAGAGAGAGTGTGTGAGAGTGTGAGAGAGACAGACAGAGAGTTTGGATCTTTCATTTAGCTACATTAGACCTGGCTTGACATGTCAGTCACTATTAAAAACATGCTTGGCTGTTTGGCTGATATCCAAAATTCAATATCTTGATACAGTCCAGCCCAAATATTGCGATATACAATATCATTGTTGGGGGTGGAGGGGGATTTCTTCAATAATGTAATTATATTGTTACATTTCATGTTTCACTTGTTCCGTTTTTTTGTTTCGTTCTCTTTATGACACTTATAATGTATTTTATGTGTCAGGTATAAGTATGGAAAGGCCATACTCATAAGCCATCGAGTCAGTAAGTCAATGACTCAATCAGTCAGCAGATAACTCGCCTATCACCAGTCAGTCAGTCAGTCAGTCCCTTAATAAATCAGTTGTTAAACCAATCTGAAGTCTTTCAGTGGCTCAGTCATCACATCAGTCAACCAGTCGCCTCGTTAACCAGCCACTTACCCACATTACAATATCTGTTATTAAATCAGGTAGTTGATGTTTCAGTCATCAGCAGCTAGTGCTGGTTCCATGTTTCTCACACTTAGCTCCACAAATTCATGCGTGCACAAAAACATGATCATTCTCTGGCAGACAAACCCATAGCATGCCTCTTGTAATAAAATAAGAAGCTGTCTGCTGCCATGCCGACTGCGTGTGCTTTCTTGATGATTGGCTTGTTGGTCTTTAGTTTAGATTGTCTCGTCCACTGTGTGGAAGACGATGCTGGTTGGTTCCCATAGAAGCAGCAGCTGTGCTCCGCTCTTTATCGAAGGTGGGGATGTTAACCATACGTGCCTCTGCCAAACCAGCCAGTCAACTGTCAACCAGTGGTAAATGAAAATAAAGCATAAATCTGACCTCCGTGTGGCTTTTCAAGTAAGTTTCTGGTCTCTGCAATATCTGAGGCTAAAGGGCAGAAAACACCCACTGCAATGTGATGGTTGGTGACAGCCAAAGTATAGTGGGTGTTTTACCAAAAACAAACTTCTACAAGTGACACAAAGGTGAGCTTCATGCTTTATCCCAATGAGTCAATGCATCAGTCTATAAGCCTGTCGATCAGTAAACTCTCCGGTTACCTTGTCTGCAACTCACTGAGCAAACCAGTCAGTAACTGGGTCCCTAAACAGTCAGTCATGTACACACAGTCTTGGTTTCTTGCAGCAGTGACTCTCATCATGTGACCGAGGTTATTCACTCCTCCCTCACACACAAAAATCAATACCTCCAATCCTCACTGTGTGTTTATGTGTGTGACTCAGTATTGACTGGATAATGTCAGCGTGATATTGGCTGTGAATGCAGTCATGTTGCCAGGTTCACACACACACAAACTGAAGTCTGCATGTGTTTGTGTCATTTCAATCTGGGCAAAATTCTTGGAAATGACTAGTTATGGGATTTTTTTTTACCAGTGCTTGGCTTTACTTTTTGTGTGTCTGTATGTTGTGTGTGTTTGGCAGTTAGGCAACACAAATTGAAAACCAGAGTCTACTGTACTACTTAGGTATATTCAGTCAGTCCATTTATAAATAAATTCATAACTGATTATTTATCCAATTAAGTTCACATATATAACATGTTAATTCTTTAGGATAAACCCTTGAGATGAACCATCTCCTGTATTGCATGAGAGCGGGTCCTAACATACAATACACAAACCTCAGAAAAGCACCAACCACTAGATGGCCACAGAGAGGCTGTGAACAAATACTACCCAGCAAAACTAACATAATGCATAAACAGAAAATTAACTCCTTTGTATACTGTATACAGACGTTATTCTAAAGATAGGGAGACACACTATATTTAAACATGTTATGGTTCTTGTGTTTGAAGGGAAGTTGTTCCAGTCGGAAGGAGCCTTAAACATAACGGCTGTTTTACCGATTGCTTTTCTGACCACAGGGATGAAGAAGTATCATGTTGAATGCCTCAAATGATGGATGATACTGATGAACATGCTACCAGAATGATGTGAATGAATGAATGAATGTGTCTTCTTATATTGGTGGAGGCCATTTAATGGAGTGATACATTAAGCAGCGATGAGTACCATAGGAAGAACCAAGTGCTAAGTCTACAAAGATCATTGTACACTGTGTTGAGCAGCAGGAGGTTAGTTTCACACCGGCACAATCAAAAGCTGGTAGTATGAGTTTCTTCTGGACACTAAGTGTAGAACAGAAATAGAGCACCGGCTCCAAAATGAACTTTGAGTAGAACATGATCAGTGTGATGTTTAAATGTAAGTTCAGTGTCAAGCCATAAACCCAAGGACTTACTTTGACCAACTCTGTGCAGAATAGGAAGAACATACATGTCCTGGCCTCATGCTCTCTTTTGTGTGGATTTACAGTTTTTCTCTCTTTCACATCACTGTGCACGGACACTGAATCTGACTGTTGCTCAGACTGAACAGTCGGAAGGCATCAGTCTGGACTCTCAACCAAACATGCTTTGCCTTTTATAGAGCTGTAATTTATATACCTGTAAGAGAGTTTATGTATACACTCAGTCTAATGCAATCCAATACAAGTGCTCTGCCATAAAATCAACATTTATGATGCCTATAATATTATGTAATTATATGTTTTAACATTAAGGACATAGTAACTGTACTGAGAGCTGTTTGTACTTCTCTGCTCCACCCCTCATATATGTGATAGAAACACATCCCTATATATATATATATATATATATATATATATATATGCTTTTATTCTTTTTCTTATTAATAACAGTGATAATCTGTGTGTGTGTGTGTGCGTGCATGTGTGTTCTCATATGACTGGAATAATAATCCAGATTATTTCATTACATGTTCTAAATGTTGGCTGTTAACCTCGGTGCTTCTCAGTACAATTAGCTCCCTGCACTCCTGCTGCCTTATATCAACATTGTGACTGTTTCCAATTACAGCCACCTCTCTAAATGAAATTAAACATCTCAATATTGCTGATATATTGCCAATATATTACCAGTATTAATTACAGGATCTGTAGCTGTGATCTGTAATCAGAGGAGATGAATCGTGCAGCCCAGCCATCCGTTCACCCATCACTCCCTCCTCTCCCTCCCTCCCTCTCTCTCTCTCCCCAGAGTCATTTGTTAACAAGGTGGCCTTGCTCAGCCTCTTTCTCTCTCTCTCTCTCTTTCTTGCACACACACACACACACACACTCAGAGGGGTGTGTGGCCAGCTGTTAGGGTGTGTGTGTCTAATTCCTGTTGCATTGTGGGAGTCCATTATGCTGTCGTCTGGTGAATGGCTCCCATTGACTCGGCCTTGACATTATAAGCTGCCCGCTAATCTCTTCACTCCATATATTAGTAAGGCTCGATCTCCCCGTGTCTCTGCCGCTTTTCTCACTTTTATCTTATTCTTGTCCTCTCTCTCTAAAATCATCCATTTAACTGCCACTTTTTCTCCATCTGTTGTTTTTACTAAATATCTCTTTAAAAGATAACTATGTTGATATTTTATATGTTTATTATTTTCAACAAATGGCATGAAAACATGCAGCCCAGCAATGAATGTGTCCTAATAACTAATAATGTGTGTGTATCCAAGCGTGATGTATCTTATTCCTCTCGACCATAGCGCTCCATTATCGTCCAAAAACTATTAAAAATCCATCAGCCACACTATTGCACAGTGACATATCCCTTCATTACCATCAACACACACTGTAGTTTATTTATATTCATTAACAGATACACCATCCTGCTGCCGGGAATACTGACTAGAGAAACCAAATGCAGACTAATCCACCACGTGAGCGGGAGGGAAAGGTGTGTTTGGCTGTTCAGACCTTAGACTGTAAATAAAGATGGACGTAGCCTCCATGACATCACCCACAGGTTTTATGAAGAGCGGTTTTGAAGCTCAGAGTGAGCTGCTCCACTGATGCCATCTTGGCAGACTCACAAAACAATGACTTTGTCCTACCTCTGCTTTTTATGACTGTTTGAATAACTTTGCTGAAAACTACAGTGAAATTACTCAACCTTTCAAAAATCTCTTTATAAACTTAATTTTCGTGTTTGTGTTTGTCTCACAATATTTTTGAAAATCCGTTGCCTGTTTCTTTCACTCTCCACAGTATTACCATGGGCTTGCCCCTCAACCCGCCAGCGGATTCAGCTCGCTCTGCTCGCCACGCCCTCTCTCTTATCGCCACTGCCCGGCCGCCTGCCTTCATCACCACTATTGCACGAGAGGTGAGACTGTTCTGTTCAAATATCTTCACAAACAGACAAACGGCAGCTTCAAAAAGTCGTCAGTTTCCACTTTCACGTCATCATACTTTGACACAGGCCAACTTGCTGTCTGTATTGTATGTAGGCAAAGTTCTTGTATGGTCACATGTGTTCACACATTGAACAGTTAAGGTGACATAAAAAAGGCTTTTTGTAAAAATAAAAAAAGTCTATATACGTCAAAGTATCAAAAATAAATAAGTAAAAATTAGTTTTGGTATCCAAAATTATTGTGGAGGCATAAAAAACTTTACTTTAACATACATCTCTACCCAATTTAATGTATCTCTGTCATGTATTTTTATATACATACATCACTCCCCAGTGATAAGAGATATGTAAATATTGATGCATATATGTTTTTGTGTTGAGGTTCATCGATACAACGCAGCGCAGGCGAACTCTCAGTCACAGCAGAACGTTCACACCACCACTCTGGCCCGAGCCAAGACGGAGATACTGCGCGTGATTGACATTCTGATAGAGAAGATGCCTGGAGACGTTGTGGATCTACTGGTCGAGGTAAAAAACATTACATTTCAAATGTTACATAAATAATAATGAACAAAGACAGCATTCTCCACAATCCTAATAAAGAAGATACGCATGCATATTTTAGATTTTTACAGAAGGTGTTTTCTCGAGATAACAGGATAATTATTCAGTTTTCTCGTGATAACACCTTTATCTCGAGATAATCAATAATGGAGCTTTGTTTTCTCAAGATGATTATTTTTGATTATATATTTATTTTTTAATTATTATTAAATAATTAATCATTATTAATAAGATAATTATTCTGTCATCTCAACATATGAAAAAGCTCCATAACAGAATAATTATCCTATTATCTCGAGATATAACAAAGCTCCATTATCCATTATCTTGTGATAACACTGTAATCTTGAGATAACGAGATAATTATTCAGTTATTTCAAGATAATGAAGCTCTGTTATTTCGAGATAATGGAATTATTATGTCGTTATCTCAAGATAGTGGATAACGGAGCTTTGTTTTCTCAAGATAATGGGATGATTATTCCATTCTGTCGAGATAATGAAATACTTTTATTAAATCCTTTTATCTTGAGATAACTGAATGATATAAGATGAGATATGAGATAACAGAGTTTTGTTGTCTCGAGATAACGGGATAAAGAAATATTTGCGAGATAGCCTTTCTCGGCTTCCTGTAATGAAACTTCTTGGGGAAAAAGACACATGCTCTCTCTCCCGCTCTTCTTCAGGTGATGGATATCATCATGTACTGTATCGAAGGTTCTCTGGTGAAGAAGAAAGGACTACAGGAGTGTTTCCCTGCTATCTGCAAGTACGTGTGTATATGGGTGTGTTAACAAGGCCCCCCTACATTTCCTTATAAGGTCAGTGGGGGGAGTGAACTGGGGAGGAGTTAAGGCAAGTTGACCCCTGGGTGTCTGAGCTGATGTCAGAGGTCATCTGCCTCGGGGCGTGTGGCTGGCAACTTAATCTGTGTGTCAATGTGTGAATATATTTACGTGTCCTTCCTGCCCCTTCCTGGCCTCAACATATCCATAAGGTTTGTGTTTCAGGTTGTATACATGTTTGCATAAAAGTGAAAAATAAAACAGTGGAGGTCACGCCTTGTATTTGGGGCGTTACCCAGTCCGCCTCGTCTTGACTACAGCTGGTGCAGAACTCTGCAGCCGGACTGTTAACTGATATCAGGAAGAGAGACAGTATCTCACCTATACTGGCATCCCTGCACTGGCTACCAGTCAAGTACTGCATCAGACTCAAGGTTGTTTTATTTGTTTTTAAGGCCTTACGTGGTCTGGGACACGAGCATATCTCTGAGCTCCTCTGCCCCCTTTCCATCCCCAGATCTCTCCGATCTTCAGACCAGCTGCCCCTTGGTCAAGACTAAGGGGAAAGGCTGGTCGGGATTTTGCGGTAGCTGCCCCAAAACTTTGGAACAGTTTACCCGTTTTAATTGAGTGTTTCCCCGCCGTTAACATTTAACTTTAAACCCACATGTTCTCTTTGGTGTTTCTCTAAGGTTTTATCTATCACTTTTATCCCTTGTGTCTTTATTTTCAAACTCTCTCAGACTATGGGATAGTTATCACATTTTAGCTGTTATTATGTCGTGTGTTTTTCATTGCATATTATCGTAGAACTCTTTGGTCAACTCTGGTTGTTTTAAATGTGCTTCACAAATAAACTTGATTTGATAAATTGTATCTGTCGTCCTCTTCCTCAGGTTCTACATGGTCGGTTACTGCGACCGCAGTCACCGCATCGCTGTAGGAGCTCGTCAGGGTTCGGTGGTCCTCTACGACGTTCGAACTGGAAAATGCCAGGTTCGTTCAAAACTTCACACCGCTCACCTCGGCAGCTCTGTTGTTCTGTCGCAATGGTTTCACCTGTTCATCAGTTTCATCCATCCATCCATCCATCCATCCATCCATCCAGGCAGCGCTACATCCATCCAGTCACAAATCTCTGAATGGATCATCTATCAATCTCCCCATTTCTCCATCTTCTCGTTCATCCTCCTGTCTTTTTTTTTGGTCTTTCCATAAATCATCGATCATTAGATTCATCTGTCTAACTCTCCTTTAATCTGACCATTTGTTCCTTACCCATCTTCCAATTTTTCTATCCATCCATGAAAATGACTGACTACCTCCTTTGAGAGGAGAGTAGAGGAAGAAATGAGAGGGAACAAGAGGGGAGAAGTAACGAGGGGTGTAAATAAGGGGAAATGAGAGAGGAGGAGAAAAGACAGAGGGAAGGAGGAGAGGAGTTTCATTGCCCCGACTTATTTTTTTTCCTCAGCAATTGATTAATGATGAAGCGATGACTCTCTTAATCATGTTTTTGTCTTTGCACACGTTTACGTTTGATTGTGTGTGCGAATGTGTAGTGTATGTGTGTGCTACCTGCCTCTGTGTGTACTTCTGTGTGAGTGTGTGTGTGTGTTGGTAATTTGCTGTGTATTGATTTGCAGTAACCTGAGCAGTCTAGTCTGGTGGAGGGGGTCATTTATATCTGATAACAGCACTGGCCCCTGTTCACCCAACATCTAGTTTGATCGTGTGTGTGTGTGTGTGCGTGCGTACTTGTGTGTTTGTAGGTGTGTGCTTGTGTGTGTGTAGGTGTTTATGTTTGTGTGCATGGCGTAAAGACAAGAGACGCTTTCCTTTGTGCGTTATTTGGAATAATTAACATTTAATAGATAATGGCTTTGCGGGAAGTGTGTGTGTGTGTGTGTGTGTGTGTGTGTGTGTGTGTGTGTGTGTGTCTCTGTGTGTGTCAGTGCTGGAACCATTTCAAGTGTTTAATTTCAAATGTAAGATAAAGCTATCATCTTTATTAATAGGCCGGGTATCTTTTAGGTTTTATTAGTTCTGATTCTTCTTATTGATTTTGGTGCTTATTTCTAACTTCCTTGTGTCTCTGAGTCATGGACAATTACTTCAACAAGAAAAAAGAAACCAAAGTATGTTGGAACAACATTTTGCTGTATAATTTTGTTGTAATGGTGACGAGGCATCCTGTCAACAATCAGGCAACATTAGAGTGAGGCCATCAGGTAGAGCAACATGCAAATCCAATGACATTCCCTTCAGACGTCACTCTGTGTTTAGTACTAATTAGGAAATGTTAGCAAGCAAACACATTAATCTGGGATGGGGAACGTGCTAGATAAATTCTATACCCACTAAACATCAGTGATCAATGTTAGCATTTAGCATACAGTACTGCTGAGCTTAAGTACAGCCTCACAGTGCCGTTGTCATGGCTGCGGTCTCGTTACTGTGAAGCAGCTACCTGTAGTTTTGATCTACAACATCATCAGCTCCTTGGTTCATACTCTGCAGAACAGGAGAGGGCATCAATCTGTGCCCTTTTTCCAGCAGGTCGGGTTTGAATATCAAAGTGACCATCATTGACCTTCTGTGGTTGTGAAAGATAGGTTTACAATCTTTATAGTGTTCTCCTTCACAGAGAACAGCAGCTGTCAGTTTGTATTGATGACATTAAAGTTCCTCTCCAGACATGTTTTAAACTGATGATGATTAATATTCTGTTTAACATGATTTTCACACAAAAAACAAAAATCAGACAAAAGTCAAAAACTGTAAACACGTCTAGTACAAAGTATCTTCATTGTTCCTTACAGGGAAATCAATTTGCAGCCAGGCTACATTAAAACACATATACAAAGAGACACACAGCACCAACACTCTACTCTTACTTCCTGATTGAGAAATGTGGATCAGGCTTTGAGCCCCGCCCACTACCTGCTTGCTCCAGGTGGACAGGTGAAAGAGTAAAAAGTATCGAGATAGAGGAGGAAACATCAGAGAGACTCAGCCACATGTTTGAGCCTCAGTCAGACCCAGACTCAGAGGAGGAGTCTGTTGAGACCAGAACCAGAGACTAGCAGAGAAATCAGAATGGTTAGCGTAGTTAGCATCTTTTATGATGTTTGTTAGCTTGTAACTGGCAGCGGCTGACACAGTGTTAGTGGTTGTGCTAATGCTAACTCTCTCTCTCTGTACTGACAAGGTTTCAGGATTTTTTTTAGCCCCGCCCCCCATCCCCACAAGTTGACAGGATTGGTTCCTTAGGTTTGTGACATATCAAACCCTGACTGTCTGAATCTGTGTTTATGAGACTGTCATTGATTCACTGCAGTTCAAGGTGGAAACACTCAGTCATGGTGTTGATGATTATTTCACTCACATCACATGTCTTGTATTATATAATGTATAGTATATATATTTGCCGCTGCGTCGCAAAGCACGGCTCCTGTTGCCTAGCAGCCTTGACCACACGTAACTTTATTCGACAAAGACTTGAAGTTTTAAGGCCCCTGGCTTTAACAGTTGTACCATTAGCTGTTGAACTGAGCTGAAAGACAATACATACATTTAACAGTGGCTCTGTGTCAGTGTTGTCAGCTCTCATTACCAGCACGCAGTGAATCTTGGTATAGGACAGAGCTAAGGTTAAACACTTGATTTCCATCAGTGCCGGGCTTTAAAGTAAATTCCACAACAGTTTTCACTGTGTAAATAAAGTTTTAACACATTTGTAGAATTTCTCAAACCACTTTAGGGAGATCTGGATAAATAGCAACATAACATTATCTTAAAACTATCTACTCCTTTTTAAAATCAGTCAATATAAAATCTGTATGATGAAACCAATAAATTTAGGAAGATGGCTCCAGCTTTTTGTAATTTTATGTGAGATCACATTTTACTGATGTAGTTAAAAGTGGTATCAAAACAAAATTTATGGACCAGATTTGGGGAAATATGAAATGCTAAATGAATGGTTTGATTCGATTCATTTGTACTTGATAGGGAAGGGAAGGGAAGGGAAGGAGAAAAGAAATGTGAGATGGTCTGGAGGAGGGATGATGGGTTAGAACGAGGAAAAGAGACATAAAGAGATGATTGAGGAAGGGAGAAATGAAACAGGAAGGAAGGTGAAGAAACAAAAGTATCAGGAGGAGAGGAAGAAGATGAGCATTTTTGTTCATAATCCATCTTTGTGTGTGTGTGTGTGTGTGTGTGGTGTGTGTGTGTGTGTGTGTGTGTGTGTGTGTGTGTGTGTGTGTGTCCAGCCATAGCTAGCTAGTCCCTGCATGACCATCTGCCACAGCTTTGATCAGCCTCCGTGAACAGTCCTTTGTCAGCTGCATTACTCTGTGTGTGTGTGTGTGTGTGTGTGTGTGTGTGTGTGTGTGTGTGTGTGTGTGTGTGTGTCCACCTGCTTGCTCTGCTTCTTTAACAGACTCTACTGAGTCTACTAATTGAACACAAAGAAACAATCTGACTGATCTTTCTCTCTGTCTGCATCTGTTTCTTTATGTAACCACTGAAACCGGAGAGAACGCTCTGTAACTGAAGGTGTAGCTCTGCCTCAGGGTTAGCTCCTCCCACTCCACATCCTATAAGAAGCCAACCAAGTGTATCCAGGACAATAACCTATACTTAAGACTGAAGCTAAATTTACAGTGGCTTCAGAAACTATTCTAACCCTTTCCGTTTTGCACATTTTATTGTGTTGCGGGTTGAAATTAAAAATGTTTCCCCGTCAGTCGACGCTCAGTAACCCATAAGGACCAAGTTTTTTTAATTAAAAACAGAAAACTGAAATCTCTCAATTACCAAAGTATTCAGACCCTTTGCTGTGTTCTCTCCAAACTGTGGCCATGTGCATCCTGTTTGCTTTAATTATCACTGAGATGTGTCTACAACTTGACTGGAGTCCACCTGTGGCAAATTGAATTGATTGGACGTACTTTAGAAAGTCACACACCTGTGTAGAGGCCTCCATGATGAAACTGTGGCGAGGCAAAGATCAGGGCAAATGTATCAAACCATCTCTAAAGCTTTGAGTGTTCCCAGGAGAACAATGGAACCTGGTAAGAAGGGCCTTGCTCAATGATATAACTAAACATCCAACAGTCACTCTAGAGCTCCAGACGTCTTCTGCAGAGATGGAGAAGCTGCTGGAAGGACGAACATCTCTGCAGCTTCAATCAGGCTTTTATGGTAGAGCGGCTAAACGGAGGCTACCTTGACTCGGCTTGGAGTTTGCCAAACTGCATTTAAAGAACTCTGAGAAAATGATTCTCTGGTCTGCCGAGACGGATATTTAACTGCATGGGCAGAACTCTGAACACTATGTCTGATGAACACCAGGCACTGCTCATCACCTGGCTAACACCATCCCTACGGTGAAGCATGGGGGGGTGCAGCGTCATGCCATGGGGGGTCTTGTAGGCAGCAGCGACAGGGAGACTGGTCAGAACTGAAGGAAGGATGAATGCAGCCAAATACAGAGAACAGAGAAAATCTGCCCCAGCATGCACGTGACCCGAGACAGGCGTGACGGTTCACCTTTCAGCACAACAGTGACCCGAAGCAAACAGCCGAGACGACGCTGCAGCGTCTCAGGACCGGTCTCTGACCGTGTTAATGTCCCAGCCGGAGCCCGGACTTAAAGCCACCAGAACATCTGCGGAGAGACCTGACGACGGCAGGTCACAGTCACTTCTCCTCCACTCTGACGGAGTGTGAGAGGATCTGCCAGAAAGAGCGGGAGAAACCAAATCCAGGTGTGCGGTGCCTGTAGACGCTCACCTGAGAAGACTGAAAGCTGTAGTTGCTGCCAAAGGGGCTTCTGGAAAATAGTGAACAAAGGTCTGAACACTTTTGTAAAATGAGAGATTTAAATTTTTGAGTTTTAATAGATTATCAAATTTCTAAGAACATGTTTTCTCTTTGTCCTTATGGGATATCGAGTGTAGATTAATGGTAATTTTGATCCATTTGAAATGAAATCTTCTACATCTGCTACAATGCTAAAAGACCTGCAAGCTCACACTGAGGTCCAACGACTTGACTGGGACTGAATGATATGCAAAAAAAATCATATTGTGATTATTTTGGCAGACATTGCGATTGCAGTATGAGTCAGGATTTCAATTGGAATGATTGTTTTTCATTTCATTTTCACAGAAAATTACAAAAAATAATGAAGATGTGATTTTTGTTGGTCTTGTACCAAACAATCATGCACCTCTACGTCTTATGGAGAATATGATTTGTCTCTGCAGCACCACAACACTTACGGTGCTAACAATATGACACACCTACCTACATTCATCAAAAAAAATTCAGCTCCTGCAGTTTTCAATTTCAATTTCAATTATATTTAAATAAAGTATAATAAAGTATCTATCTATCTATATTTATATATACTTTCTACAGGTTAACGTAAATCTTATTTACAGAGGAGGTGGGGCTAAGAGCTGTCAGTCATGGGGAATTGAACTAAAATAGGAAGAGCCTTATGTATGCATACACACACACACACACATGTGCACACACATGCGCGCACACACCCAGTCGAGTCCCCAGGCGTCAGGTGTATTGAAGTACAGAGTGCTGTAAATGGTTTCAGTGTGCTTCACTGCTCGCTGATAGGCTGATTGATTTGGTAGGCAGTCCACCATGACACACACACACACACACACACACACTCACACACACACACACACACGTTCACACATACAGACCCTGATTATAATATATATGAAAGCATCAATGTTTGATGCACATTAAACAGTTCATCTCTGCATCCTGTTTCTTTTTGGTCCCTCTCTTCTATATTCTAAACACTGTGAACACAGTTGAATGTAGTAATTCATATTGTGCTGCTCTGATTGGACAGTTTTTATGTTACTGTTAAGTGAAGGCATTGTTTTGTCTGCCACTGGAGTCCTTTTACATGTTTGCAGGTTTTTTCTTTATATATAAATGAATTAATAACTTGATGCATTTAAAAAAGCCATTATAAATTAATTTCATTACTTTTGCATTTAATGATGCATTACCAAACTCATTACTAATGAATTCATAGTGAAATTAAAATTAAAATTAAAAATAAATGTTTAAGTTATTGACTGTAACATTCCATCTCACTGTTCATTTATGTGCTGACTTAGCATTTACAGTTTCCATATTGTGATCACTCTCATTTAAACATGTAGCACGTAAACATTAAACAAGGTCCAACCCACAGAGCAGCACAAGGAGCTGTGATTGGCCAGTCGTTATGTGTGGGTCAGCACTGGGGAGATGTGTTTTGGTGTGCGACGCCGATTGATGCTCAAGTTTCCATAGAGTTCCAAAGGATCATTGAATTATTTTGATAGAAGTGAAGGCTGTAAGCGTATTGAATGAAGTCTCGGATATGAAGCAGCTGTTCACTTGAATCCTCTGCTCATTGCCCGTTTGAAATGTCTCAGTACTCAGAAAAAGTTTTCAAAAACCAAAGTTGTGGAGCTGCTAATTCACTCTGGTAGTTGCCGCTCAGGTTGAAGGAGGGAGTCAATCCCTTCCTCATCTCTTTGGATAATAAGGTGTGTTAAGACTTCAGTTATCGAGATTTTAAAAACTGGACGTTTTTCAGTTTGAGCTGATGAACGTTTGCAGACAGACTGTGTCCTCTCTTTCAGCCTTTTGATCATTTTACCTTTAACAATGGGTGATGGGAAATGAGATTCGGGATCTCGCCAAAGCGGAAATAATGGAAGAGTAAGACTGATGGAGGTGAAAGATGGATCGAAGGTGAAAGAAAGAAATGAAGGGATTCTTCAGGAGAGAGAGATGTTGAGAAGAAAGAGAGGCAGGGTGGATGGCTGGAAAGAAATCTTTTTTTCTCGGCCGACACTGCTGGAATCTAATAGGATTTCCCCCAAAAAGGAGGAGGGAGAGAACGAATTAAAAAGATGAGATTTTTATTTCATCGCGTTATTATTTTTTTCTGCTTTAATCGCCACAGACGGGTTATTATTTCAGGGTCTGGGCGCCTGAGGCGACGCGTCTTAATCTCATCTGGAGGTGAGAGTTTGTAATCCCAGTCGGAGGCAGCGGTGGGGCGGGGAATTCTGGGGGGGGCATTTATTGCGTTACACGCCCTGCATCTGGTGGGACAGTTTATTGCGTTACACGTGGCGCAGCGTTGCTTTATTTTGTCCCCTGAGTTCTGGAGGCGAATGGCAGCATCTGTTGGACCAGAAGCTGCCCCTCATCTGATGGAATTATCTCATCCAAACCAAACACTTACTGTCAAGGAAAATCTGGGCGGCGTCGCGGCAAAGCAAGTTTCTCTGAGACGTCTCGATAAAATTTTAACAAGGACACAAATATGTTCTTCATCTCGTCTTCATCACAGAAGAGAATTCATTGCACTCTGGGTTTGAACCCGGAGCTGCAGCAGCAGTTTGGATCCGTCACTGAGAGGAATCGTTTGGAAAACTCTGCTCGTGTTTTAGCTGCTGTGGTTGATGAGGAATGATCTGTGTTGCTTGAGATACTCTTATTCTTTGTCTGTGCGTTTTTCCAGATTTTCCTCTGTGACGCTGCAACACACACACACTGACATAAACACACTCTTTATCGCATAGTGTCTGTCAGTATCACACCAATAAAACCAAAGCAAGGCATGCAACTAGGGTTGCCACTCGTCCTGGTTTTCCCTGGATTCTTCTCTTTTTTGAGCGACTACTCAAAAAACCTCAGTTTTTTCCTTGTACTACTTTTCCATTTTGTTCCTGGTTATGTCCATCGTGTGTCCGTAAACGTTTGGTGCCCAATTTGCCTCATTACCTAGCAACTGCCGCCCATCCACACCCATGACCCCATTAATTGGGTGACCCAATAGCTGAGTGGTTAAGGTGCAAACCAAGTGGGCGTAGATGCCCTGAGCAGCGAGTTCCTGTTTCATCTTCCGGCTGACCGGACTCTTTGCTTCATATCATTCCCCTCCTCTGTCTCTGCATTTCCTGGCAATCTCTACTGTCCCATCAAATAAAAGCAAAAAAAACTCAACCCCACCTGAGTGAAGCCAGAGGAAATCAGTTTATATTCAGCAAAAATGAATAAAGCGGGAAGAGTTCAGGGTGTTCAGAGTGCACAGAGTAAAAGTCACAGTAGTATGGGTTGTCAGAAAGACCAGCAGCAGTGTACAGACCGAAAAGACTCATCACAGTTTAACAGAACGTAACACTTCAGATCACCTCTGAGGTCCATCAGCCTCCAGGCAGACTGATGTTTACCTCCAGCTTCTGATCAAGCTGAAGGGAAACACACCAGAACCTAACAACAAGCATCAGTGGCACTACTTTGCTGACTTCATCATTTCACGCCCTGAATAATATTCCCATAATATCCCTATAGAGATTTAGAGTTTTCCATTAGAGCAGTGGTGAGTCATATTTTCACTGTGATGTTTGGATGTGACCCGCCGCCACAGTGTGATCAGCTACATGAAGCCGGGGTCACACAGGGGAATATTTGACTGTCTGTCCGTCCACTGTATGTCAGCATGCACAGGAGTCCATTTCCCATCAGGCCTTTCAGTCACCTCAGAAATCCATGAGCTGTTTGCACTGTGGAAAAGTGGAAAATCCTGTTGAGCTTGTGTTTGTGTTAGAGTATTAGTTTCATTATTTCTTGATTTTATTACTCAAAGCAAAACCAACCTTACACACACATACACAAACACAAGTCACTTCATTTATAAACTTACATTATTCTAATAATATTTACACAATGTGGCTCTTCTTAGCTTTTTAATACGAAGACGAAACAACATTTTCATGGGACAGTTTTATGTGAAATTGTCTGTTTACATTTCTTTATAAGCTGTAATTAGGTCTTATGGAGTTAGCAGTAGCTGTAGTGCTAAACTGTTGTAGTACATTAGGTGTATACTGGTTATAGTATTGACTTTTAATGTTTTACATGTTTACATCACTCTTTGCAAGCAGGGAACTTTGACTCTTTTTTCTTCTTCTTTGTGATTTTATTTCTTTACTGTATTTCACCCAGAACCTGATTTTTATTACAAACATACAGGAATCTGAAAACAGCTGTTCACCAAATGATTCACTGATGAAAACTGTCTGTAAAATCAAGAAGAACCAGTCCAGCTCCAGCAATACCTTTCTTCAGCTGGCTTGGTTTCACTCTTTAAAATGATCCTCCATCTTTCCCTCTCTGCAGAACATCCACGGCCATAAGGGTCCAATCACAGCGGTGTCGTTCGCGCCTGACGGCCGTTACCTGGCAACATACTCCAACGCTGACAGCCACATCTCCTTCTGGCAGGTAAATGACACAAATACAGATACATACATTTGTTTTTGTTTTTGTCAAGACATAATTTCTCCTTCAGAAATCCAAAGCACATAAAAAACAACCAAGCAACCAATAGTTTCAGCTACAGAAACACGTCTTTGCAGCTGTATCAACCATAACACTTTAATTTAGCTTCAGTAAGTTGTACTTAGCAGCTGTACACAGACACTCACCAGTACAGATACATTTCCTACTGAGAGCTGAAGATGCTATTTGTTAGTTTCTGCTACAGCCAACGTTAGCATTAACAGCTGTTTACTAACCAGTCTTGCTGAGAGCTTCAGCTATCATTGTGTTACAATACAAAAGGTTATGATACGTCTTAAGAGCAGCCTGGACGTTACAGTGACTCGGTATCGGATAGTGATGAGACAGGCTAGCTGGTTAGCATGTAGAAGTTTGTTTGATGCTCAACCTGCAACATTTCATCTAGACTTAAACAGCTTTTAATACAAATGCAAGCTGTGTAGCATTAGCACAAGTCTTATCTAAGTCTTTAATCACCAAATACAAGTATATTTTTTTTATAGTTTTATAGTTAAAAAATATTTTGCATTCCAATTTAAGTTTTGCTTTAATTCATATCCAGTGAGCACCCAGGGATCGTAAAAAACATATATATTTATTGATTATTTACCTATTTATTATTAAACATTTGTATGCTTCTTTATAATGATTTATTTTTAATAAATATAAATAATAATAATAATAGAATTCAAATGAAAAAGTTCACATGCATCAAGAAACAACATCTAAATAAAAACTAATACAAAGTGATGCTACCGGTCACACAAATAAATACTATGCATGTACTCGCAGACAGACGTGTATTTCTTATCTTCTTCCCAGAACTGTTATTTTGAATGAAAGGTCTTTACGACCTCTGACACGACTGTCTGCAGACACACACACACACACACACACACACACACACACACACACACACACACACTAATGGCATTACTGTAAGCATAAACCGCTGCTAGCGCGCCGGCAAGACGGCTGCTGTGGTAATGAGCTGGCAGACGCTCTGTCGGTGTGTGTTTGTGTGTGTGTATGTGAGAGAGAGAGGGAGGGGCAGTGTCGTCTCAGGAAATGATAGAGTTTCTCCTCGCTGTGTTTTTCCTACACACACACACACACACACACACACTAGCTGTGTCCAGTCTCGGGCTCTGCCTTCTTCACGGATGCAGCGACAGAAGACTCATGGGTTAAACTCAGCGTTTCCTCAGAGGATTCAGCAGCTCCATCACTAACAGGAACTGGTGTGGAATGTCTTCTTACCAAAATGCTCATTAACTAATTTTTCACTGCGAGTATTGAAAGTACAGTTTGTATAGAATCTGTACTGAGAACCAAAAGAACAGGGATGAGGCAGGTAGAAACATTTCACTAGTGATTCCTCTGATCTGTCCGTTAATATTTGTTGAGTTTGGTCTCAGTAAACTAAAACAGAAGATGTAATACTATTGGTGCACATGAAAATGATTTGTTTAAATTTGTATCCCTGAAATCGTATGATTATCTTAGGGCCATGAGGTACTTCAGAATGGAAACTGAAGCTGAAAGCAGGTTTATACATTGAGCGGAGCCACAGGGCAAAAGTGAGTTAGATGCCCAAATTTGGCCCCTTCAATTCAGGTTCCCCAATATTGAATCGATGCAAATCTATTTAACAATATGCATCATGTAAGATAATATTAACTGAAATATGACTGATTTTAATACTGAATTCAACCCCAACTGACCCAGAATCAGTTAGGGTTGAACTAAACTTGACTTGATTTAAACTTCTGAATGTTTCATCATGTTTCTATAAAGCTTTTGCTTCTGCTTGATGTTAACATTGTTAGTTGTGACCATTGTTTATGTATTTAATTGTTTTTTTATTTACTTATTTGATAGGGACAAATCATGTGTATAAATATCGGCACAGAATACTCAATGTAAAGATGCCAGATTGTATCAAAAATGCTCATTTACATGAGCAGCTAACACAAATACTACAAATACACTAAATAAAAAAGACTAATACAATTAACTGCATAGTGAGTTAAAAATGATCTCAGATCTGGTTTAATCTCATCTGTTTGAGATGAAGCCCATTAATGTGGCAAAATATATGATGGTTCCAGTTTTTCCTGTGTGAGAATTTTCTGCTTTTTATAAAATTTGAAAGACGTTTTTTTTTAACTCTGGTAACTTCTGTTGGACCTGGTCGGTATTTTTGACCTTTAAACTGTTTAACCAGAAGAAATACTGATTATTGAGCGATCAGTGGATAATGTATGTATCTGCAGCTTGATGTTTTGTTTGCCCTCCTCAGATGAACACCGGTCTGCTGGGGAGCATCGGGATGCTGAACTCGGCCCCTCAGCTCCGCTGCATTAAGACCTACCAGGTTCCTCCAGTGCAGCCGGCGTCCCCGGGCTCCCAGAATCACCTGAAGCTCGCACGCCTCATCTGGACCTCCAACCGCAACGTCATCCTGATGGCCCATGATGGCAAGGAGCACCGCTTCATGGTCTAAACCACATCTGTATCTCCAGCTGTATCTCCGTTCTTTTATCTGACAGACCTGCAGCTTTTTAGTTTGTTGTTTTTCTCTGGGGCAGATTATGAAAAGCTGTAGCATGGATTGGTCACTTTAATTTTAGCTCCCAAAATGTATCCTGAGCTGCTGAGTCGATCGGTTAAGAGAGTGTAAAATGAAGGAGGCTGATAGTGAAGTTTCACGTGGTTTTAATTCAAATGTTTGTCACTTGAAGTTTTCAAACTGCAGAAGTCAAAACCGAGCTCAGGTCCAGGTTTGGACTGGGTGATTTTTTTTGGTTTATGTCCCTTAGTGATAATTGTGAGTGAACTCACTTTAAAGGCCGTGATACAAGGCTTGTTTACATTTTAGACTGCATTGATGTATTTTTAGTCGTTTACACCTTCTTTTCATTCCTATTTATTTGCTGCATGTCACAGATCTGTTCTGTTGCTGCAGCCATTCTGGGTCCCACCTAGTTTTTAGTTTACTTCAGTGCTAATTATGAGAATCTTATTATTAAATGTTTAAAAGTTATTGCAGGCATTTCTGGATTTACTTTGCAGAAACACTGGACTGGGACATGGATGTAACACAGTGACTGAAAAATGAATTGATCTTTGCCATTTTTTCCATTTTCTGCTCTTTATATTAAAGTTTGTTTGGGAGTGGACGAGTGAAACAGCATCTTTAGTTTTCACAACTGGAATGAATCATTTCTAGTTGACTCTTCTCCCTTTAAAGCTTTGGTACGCCCTAAACTCTCTAAGACAAGTACACACTTTTCACATTTGTGTGTCTGTGTAGGTGTGTGAGCGCTTTGGTTCTTGCTTTTACTTTTGTGACACCTTGGAAGCTTTTCCATCCTCTCTGAGCTTCACACAGAAATGTGTGTGTACGTGTTTACACCCAAGTGTATTTTCACTGTTAAGCACACATTCTCACTTCAGACTGTTCATCCTAAAAGCATGATTGCAGTAAATGTTTAGATGCTGGAGGTGCAGCAGTCAGTCACCACAGATATGTAAAAATTCACAGAAGAAAAATTCACACAAACTAAAGCATATCGTTATTTTGGTCAGATCTAAAGTGGATGACAGCAACACTGAATAGTTCAGCAAAAGGGGTAGTGGGATGCATATAGTACATATGGTCCACAGAGAATGGCCTGCTACTGGCTGCCACTAGAATCAGCTTTATATCTTCAGATGCATCAGAAATGCAAACAAGAGACTTTAACTTTTTAGTTTAGTGGCTCCTTTTACTAGGAACTGTTTGGTCAGAAAGGTGCATGAGATATTTTGATAATTATCCAACATGAATTTTGTCATGTAGTCAGCCTTTGTGCATATCTCTTTGAGGTAGTTTTGTCCATCATCTTGTTGTTTGCATTCAGCTTACTGTCTTCAGCCCGTCTGTTTTATTCAGTAACAGTTTCCATATTTCCCTGTGTCCACATGTTGGTCCAAAATCCCACTTCACTCACTTCTTTCTGTCTCTGTCAGGATGTAAAAACTTTCCTGAAGGTTTGTATATTTGAAGGAAAACAGTGGCTGCCTATTTTCTTGCCTCATTTTACCCCTCACATGCTTTTCTTTTGGGGGGGTGTTTCTTTGCAGACGATGACGCTTCGTAATAGACTAATAGAGGTGAAGACTGCTCTTCTTCTTGCAGCTTTTCTCTTGTCATTCTTGCACCCACCTGACTTTTAGGAGGGTATCTCTAGATATAAATATGTACATATACAGTTAGAACTGCTGTGTAATGTAACCTGGTGTTAATCTTCCTGTTTGGTGTATTTATTGTGGCTAAAGTGACTGTCTGCCTGGCACTAACTAGTTCTTCAGATGAGATAATTTCTCATCCACAGGCCAAAAAATGGCAATGTCTTCTCATAACATTGACAATACCTGAAGAAATATTACAGTATACAATTTACATCTTATTCCATTATTACATGAGCAGTCAGTACTCATAGGTCTGACCACATCCATCATCAAACTCGGCCTTCATTTTGTGAGTTTTGTGACTATCTTTCACAGTTGTGACAGAGGTATGAACACCTGCCAAAAATATGAAACTGCCTCTGTGGTAGTTCCTGTTACAGTAGGTGTCTGCAGGACCACATTTTGTCATGATGGCACAAACACACAGACTCACAAGGTGGAAACAATAGCAGCCACATGTGTCACGGCTGGTCACAGTCGTTTATTTTACAGTTTAATATTCATTTTTCATGTTGTGTTATAAAAGAAAACTGCAACTCTTCTCTTAAATGTTATTAACATTCCTTATTACTAACAGCAGGTACAATTAGTCAAGGAAGCATCCTATTAGCATGGGGGCTAACCATACCCATCGCTGCTTATGGGGGAATGCGAACAGCTGTAACAGCGTAATCTGTTTAAAGACAAACTGTTTTTGTGGATCTCCAGTGGTTTATCTTCTCATCTTGCTTCAGTGGTGTAGGAGTGAACTCAGGGTGTGTCAGTACACCGTGATATCACTGTTTTTTTCTGATGCAACAGACGTGTTTTTGCACATTATACCTTCACTGTCAGTCAGAACCTTCTTGCTTTAAAGTGTTGTTTTAGTGCTCAGAGTTGGAGTTTTATGCAGAGAAAGAAATATATATATACATCTATGTATAGAGATATGATATTTATAAAGTAAAAGTTTGCTGTCATTGTCTCCACCAAGGAGGTTATGTGTTAAATGTGTGTTTGTTTGTTGGTTGGTTGGTTTGTTTGTTTGTTTGTTTGTTTGTTAGCAGGATTACACAAAAAGTACTGAACTGATATGCACCAAACTTGGTGGAGGGATGGGCCGCGGGCCAGGGAAGAACCCACTTTTGGGGCATAGATGGGTCATTTACTATAGATTATAATTATGATTTTTTTTGTCCTGTTAAATCTGGTTTAAGTTATTTGACATTGGCCTTGGTGGAGGTCTGGAGTCTACTCAACGCATTTCAAGTTATCAGACTGCGGATAGATGTTTTTACTTTTGCTTTTTGTGACACTTGGAAGCAGCTCGCATACGTCTGAAGAGTTTGGTTTTAAGCACATTTCATTTGCTTTGCTTCCATCTTTTGAACCCCTTTCCTCTCCTTTCCTCCTCCTTTCCTCCTCCTCTCCTCTGTCCTCCCTCCTTTCCTTCCTCCATCTGTCAGTTTCATTAGTGCTGTCAGAAAGCTTCTAACACCGTTACACACCTGTAAACCCGAGCGTGTCAAAGCTTTTCACAAGTTCTTCCTCTCCTCAAAAAAAAATATCCAGCAGCTCGTCAGATGGGTTTTTGAAAACACACACACACACACACACACACACACAGACAAACACAAACGTCAAGTCCCAGCCAGCTTTGCTACGCCAGGTCCAGACAGCTTTGAGATCTTGATTTTACATTTTCTCCACCACTCTTAACAGTTTGAGAAAATATGTTTTTGGCAGCCTCTCAGGGGAGGAAAGGTGAGAAAAATAAAGGAGGCAGAGAGGAAGAGCTGAAGAGTAAGTAACAAGCGAGGAAGATCAGGTCATCCACCCAGAAAAAGAAGGTTCTTTGGTGAAGGTAGTGAACCGAAATGTCTTCAAGAACCTTGTGGTTTTATCAAGTACATGAAAAACGTGATACAGCTACTGAGAATGTCTCCGAAAACAGTTTCACTTTTAGCATTTGATATATTCATAAAATGGATCTTAACAGCGCTGTACAGAAGAGCTCTGTGACTGCATGAGAGAAACATTTGTATATTTTAGGTCCCTTTGTTTCTTCTGTTTTCTCTTTCTCCTCCTTCCTTTTCTTGTTTCCTGAACATGTGAAGCAGCTTCTGCCTCTGACTGCAAACAAAGGATTTCCCTCAGTTATCAACATTTCCACTGTGTGATGATCAGCTGATTATGTGGTTTAGAAAGTCTCTGCTTACTCAGTTTTCAACAGCAAACATTCATTTCTGAATTTCACACTAAATGTAATCAGCATTTTTTTTTCTTATTGATTTTGATGTGATTATATATTAATTGTTTATAAAGACAGTAGACTCAGTCTAAATATTTAAGATTGTATGTGTGTGTGTGTGTGTGTGTGTGTGTGTGTGTGTGAGTGATGTAGTGCATGTATACAAGCTCCCCACAGTTGAATCTACTGTGCATCATAAAAACAACATGTGTTTAAATGTGTTGTTGTTGTTGTTGTTGTTGTTGTGTCCAATAAAAATGAAAATGAGACCATCAGATATTCGTCCTCCTGTTTTATTCTTTTCTTTAAACTTAAATTTGCTGTAAACAAATAAGACGACTTTGGGTGATGTCATGAAATAGTGTGGGATCATGGGAGTTGTTGTCTTCACCGCCATTACCTTAAGCCCCTCCCAGTTTGGATTCCTTCAGTATCATCTCCACAACAAACACACCAGGGGGTTAAAACCAGTAGAAACACTGAATAAAGCAGAATCAGAGCTTCAGCGACGCTCTTCAGTGACACAGGACAGGACGTCTCCAGCAGCTGGGAGCTGAGCTGTCTAACATTTCCTCAGCTTGTTTCTCTGATAACTTCAGATCCAGACGTCCGACGACTAAAATCCTTCATCTGCTTCAAATATAGAGCTGAAAACCACCAAGGTGGAAAAAGTGTATGTGGCTTAAAACTAGATAAAAGTCAATGTTGAGCTTCTGTCAGACAAACACACTGACACATGATCATAGAGGATATGATGTCACTGACAGGCGACCAATGAAACGTTACCATGATTAAAATCACAGATTCCTCTGGTTTGAGAATTGATGGAAACATTTGGGATGATGTAAGAACACAACTCAACAACATATAGAACACAGGTCCAGTTGTTTTTAGACATTTTAATGTGTAATATAACTTTGAGTATATAAACCAGCAGCAACAGACAGTTTGTATTCATCTAAAGTAAAAGTGCAATTTATTGCTCATTAATTCGTTGCCTGTTATTTATTCCTTCACAAATATACACTACAGTCTTGTATTAATCATGCAGGTAGCCTGCAGCTACAGATGAGAGATTGCTGTAGCTGAACACAGTCAATTATCATGCTGTGGGCGACCAAGGTCTGATCTCACAGACATTCTTCACCTGTATGACATGTTGGAGGTGTGTTGTCACTAGTCTGCAGTTGGCTGTAACTTTACTCCCTGCAGTATTTAAAACTCACCCTCTGTCAGAAAGGGTGTAAAACAACTCTTGGTTTGCAGACACAGTTTTAATGATCAGTGGCAGTCAGCAATAGTCATTTCCTGTGGCTGCTTCACAATAAAAGCATCCTTGTGGTTAGGCAGTTTAATGCCAGGCAGTAGTAGGAAATGTTGTCTTTGCATTAGCAGTAACTTAATAGAGCTCTGATACAGCAGTAAACAGGGAGGCTGATAAAATTACGAACAGTAATGCTATGTAAACACTATGTAACATAATTACACATATGTATAGTTTCCTGTGTGTCCGTGCACATGAAAGCAATTTCACTCCAGCAAGGACATGGTGGAATCTGTCACTAGAAATAAAAACGACCTCATTCCGAGAGATAATTATTGAAGGTGAACAAATTGAAGCAACATTGAAGAAAAAAACTTAGTATCAAACATGGGGATCAACTTTCAACTAAAAAGAGAGAAAAATTCAACCATAATATAAAAACCTTCTCTAACTCTGCCTCTGTCTGACTAATTAAACACTCTCTCTTTCTCCCCTTCATAATGAGAGCATGGTGGACCTGTTTTAACACATCTCTGATCACAGAGAGAAGATCAATCTCTTCCTTTAATCTCACAGCGCTTTAACTCTCTGACCGTCTCTGTTTGCATCCGTCTCATATTTGAACTGAGCTTCATGTAATTCAATTTAAAAACATAAAACATGAAGTCAGTTCATAATTCAAAGGTAAGTAATGATTAAAGAGGGATTTGTACATGTAAAGTTAACTGTGCGCTCAGGAATTCACTTTTAACTGCAGTATGAAATATTAACAGTGAAGCAGCAATGAAACAGACAGATCCTCAAACTTCTCTTTCTTTGTGTGTCTGATGCTTTAAACATTTTAAAATCTGCTTTCTTAAACTGCTCTTTTGAGTTTAGTCAGGTAAAACTATTGTTGGAAACTATTATTGTTGGAGAACATTTGTGGTCATAGTTAGAAGAAAATGCGTTCGCATGAGGTTTTTCAGTACAACGGAGTATTAGGGCCACATTGAGGAAATGTGATGATGATGATGATGATGATGATGATGATGATGAAAAGCCAAAAGATGAAGTCTGTCCTTATTAGTGAAACCTCTGCTAAAGTAGAACTTCACAGGATGCTCCACGTTCCTCATTTTAAAGCTTCTGATGTTTCCCCTCTAAAACAACATAGGACCTAAAATTACAGCTTTATTCTCATAATATTATGACCTCAGATGATTCAGATTTTTTTCTCAATGTGGCCCCAATACTCCGTTGTATTTCAGATAAAACAATATTTCACTAAATTGAAATGGAAACACTTTTTTTTTTTGCATTCATGTCGTGGCTCCTGCCACATGCAGCCCGAGCGAGCCAGGTCCAGAGGCAGACTGCTGGAAATCCAGCATCAAGAGAGGAAAACTCAGCTTTAATCTCGAATGGAAACCCAGACCCGTTATATTTGTCTTTTGTTGACTTTCTTTAAATAAAATTGCTTCTATTTTGCACAAAACTACGATGTAACCTGAGCTCCTGACTGTTAGAAACAGACTTTGAACAAATGACCAGTGCTGTTGTTTCGTGTCTCAAATGATTTAACCTGTAAAATAATCACAACTTTTATACGTTAGTCCACTGATTTCATGTTGTAATTGTAACAGATCAACCCTGCTGATGGCTTTGACCTTTGACCTTCCAATGGCTCTATTCAGAAACGCTGACCATTTACCACACATACTTTTTTTTTTCTCTCGAACATACACAGGAACTCTTCTGGTCCCTGCTCTTCCTCTCTGTCTTCCATCAGTCCTCAGTATGAACACCATCAGGTATTGGCAGTATTGATCAGGAGCTATAATCTGCAGTCACAGCTCAACGTCTCTTCTCATTTTCTCACCTCCAACTTAAAGTCCTTCACACAGAAGCAGGAAACAACCTGAAGACCTTTGAAAAGTTTGAAAACTAACTTCAGGAAGAACTTGTACTTTGCTGTTCAGGTGCTTAAACCAGGGATAAAAAATCAGCCCCAGACTTTAAAATTGGACCAGTCCATCAAAACCCACCTGGATAAACACCAGCACCTGGATCGCTCTTGTCACAGAAATAAGAAGAGAACAGAGATTTGATTTCTTAAAGTTCCTCTCCAGACATGTTTAGAAGTCTGTAAAAATCCTCTGCTGTGGTTCACGTTTTGTTTAACATGGTTTTCACACATAAAAAGTGAAAAGCAAAATCAAAATCTACTACTGTAAAGACATCTACCTGATTGAGAAATGTGGATCAGGCTTTGAGCCCCGCCCACCACCTGCTTGCTCCAGGTGTACAGGTGAAAGAGCAGAGAGTATCGAGATGGTTAGAGGAGGAAACATCCGATGTTTGAGCCTCAGTCAGACCCAGACTCAGATGAGGAGTCTGTTGAGACCAGAACCAGAGACTAGCAGACGGATCAGAACGGTTAGCAGGATTAGCATGATAAGGTTTATGATGATCCTCAGACGGATCTTTCTTTGCTCAGGCCTATGGTTCAGCACTGTGCACTTAGCAGGAGATCAGGGTGACAAATATCATTATGTGTTAATTTGTCCTGGACAATGAGAGGACCAGATTCATTCAGAGGCTAGGATTAGTTCAAGCACTGTTTTAATGGAGCTATTTTTAAGTTTTGCTATTGCTACATAACCACTGTTAGCATGACCAGCTGTTTACTTACCAGTCTTGCCATGAGATTCAACCATCTTTACATTTAGAAGACAATATGTTATAATACGTCCTCTGAGCAGTACGTCTTCAGCGCAGTGCCAGTTCGACCAGGCTGGGGCTAGCTGGTTAGCATGCTAACTTCAGTAGAAGAAAAGAAGTGACAGTAACAGAAGCAAAACATGAGGGTTGCTTGCCACCATTCATTTTGATGCTAAACTCACAACGTGGACTGATACTGTAAGTAAACAGCTGTTTATGCTAACATTAGCTAGATAACTATAATGAAACTTACAAATAGCTGTTTTAAGTAACAACTGAATATTTGCTTGTTTGCTCATTTGTATATTTATACATTTATTTACATAAAATTTTCTTCATTATATTGTATTTGACCTCGACTGTCTCCTGTGTTGTTGTTGTTAATGTCACAATGGAATAAAGGAAAGCCTATGAAGCAGCAGGGATTCAGTGTCTTTGGCCTCAGATTTTCTTATTAGTCGAAAGAGGAAGGAAGTCAACTAAACTCTCTCCCTTTCTTTCTTTATTTGCGTGCTACCACTTTCTTCTACACCTTCTCCTCTTGCTTCCTTCCTTCTCAAAGAAATTAATACACTTTTTAACACTGTTTTAAATCACACTTATTTATTTTGCAGAATCACTTTCTCCTGAACTTGTTCACTTGTCTGTGTAATTTTTCCCATTTAGTCAAACAAGGATTTAAGCAACTTTCCAGCTTTTATTGTGAAATGAATCAGAGTGTCCTACTTTTCCATCCCTCACTCATTTTTTATTCTGAGGTGGGTTTTTTTTCTGTCAAACACTGGAATCACATTGGAATCAAACGGCTGTTTGTTTAAGTTGCTCTGGTGAAAGTTTTGTCGAGATCAGAAAGTCATGTTGTTCCAGTTTGTGTATTTATCCATTATTGATGTTCCCAAAAGTTCCTGCATTTCAGCTGCAAGTGTTTTTTTTTTCTTTCTCAAGATAAAAAGATTATCAAAAGATCTGCGGTTGTTTATAATCGATAGGATCTCACAGCTGGATGGGAGAAGGTTTTAGGGGAAAAAACACAGAAAATATTTCATCAGTGAATGTTTTGTGGGGACCAAACTGTTTGAGACGACCCAGATACAGCTACAGTACCACCGCTGTTTCAAACTTTGTTTTTATGTAAACCTTTACCATGCTGAGCTCAGCTGGGATTTTCTAACAGCCATATATTTAAAAGAATATGAATAATTCATCTTTTTTTAAATTAACTTACAAAAAATATGCTGCTACACGTATGAAGATATAGATTTTAGGATTAAAATGTATGTTACATTTTTTGCTCTTGCTCCCAAAATTTAATTTGCTGCTCTTAATATAATACAGTATTATTATTTAAATGCAATAAATACAAAATAATATCAATATAATAAATGAAGATGCAAAAAGTAAGACCTGTGACATCCTGTTCCCCAATTCAGCAGAAAATATGTTTAATTTGTTTTCCTACAGTAACTGAAGCATCATCTGTTTCTGGTCGTCATGAGAGAGGGGATCTTTTTCCTTCAAAAGGTTGTTCATTTAAACATACAACATTACACCCGACTTTTCATAATGCTTTGTTAGATACAAGCTTTCATCTTTTCAATGAGTAAAAAGACTTGAGTCTCCATTTTTCAGTAGCCTGCTCTGAAACTCATTTTCAAATTTCTCCAATCGTTATCATTGACCTAAACTAACTTCATAGTCAACTTGCACTTGCACTGTGACACATCCATCCTTTAACTAAATTTCCATAGTTCCCAGTTTAACTTCATATCAAAAATCCAGTTATTTACTGTGAGAATAAATGTAATCCAGTGGACTCTACTTCAAGTCTAGTTGTGGATTAACTACCTCAGGTTAAGAGATCGTCAAATGTCCTCCTCTGAAGGAACAACTTCTCTAAAGCTCTCCCTCTCTTTCACAAACATACCTTATACTTAAGACTGGATGATTCATTTCATTGAAATGTTTTCTTATCTTTTTTCTACATTGTATAGTAATTTTATGCTCCTCTATTGTTTCTGGGAGTTCTTTTCCCTGTTTTCTTCCCTATCCTCTTCCTCAGGGACATGACAACAAATAAAGTACAACATGCAAAACAAAGTCCTGAGCTTTGTATGTCCACCATCACCCTGACTACCTTCCAACTGCAGTTCTTAAGTCTTTATCCTCTATTCTTACTAAACTGTCATTCATAGTTCTTTTTTTGGCTGGACCTCGACAGCAGGGCCAGACCTGTAACCTGGAATGTCCCTGACTGACTGACTGACTGACTGACTGACTGACTGACTGATGATATTTCCACCACTGGTCAGCAGAGTGCCGAGCTGCAGTCTACTGAGCCGCTCTGGTTTCCTGGCTGCTCTGGGACTGTGGGGAAGAGGAGGAGCGCTTCCAATACACTGAGCCTCGCCTCCATTACAAACAACTTTGCTTCCATGTATCATTATTACTAAAGGAGTCAGAGGAATAACTAAACATAACACACACAGAGCAGAGAGAGCAGGAGAGAGGGAGGGAGAGAGAGAAGTCATCAGTAACGAGGCTTCGCACTAACGACTATGACCAACTCTACATATCAAACAGAGGGAGTTCGACATGAAGACCTGCCTCTAATAAAAATCTGTTACGTTCTGGAGTTGAAGTAAATAAAGATTAAACTATTGTGGATCCAGATGGAGGCTGTGCTCTGTGTGAGGGACTGAATAACAAAGATAGTCTGTCTCGGTGGTTCACCTGGTGGAGCACGTGTTATTCAGGCTTAGTCCTTGACCAGGCGGCCCTGGGTTTGAGTCTGGCCTGAGGCCCTTTGCTGTGTGTCATCCTCAATCTCTCTTTCTCTCTATGACTGTAATAAAGGCAAAAGCCTAAAAATAAGTAAAAATAAAAAAGACAGATGGTCTGTCTCTTCTAACTTTAATTTATGTGTTTGATGATTTTGTCAGATGACATCGCAGATATTAAATCAGGATTTGACCATGGCAGTCCAGACAGATAGGCTTCTAGGTTTAGACCTAATTTTATTTTCATGTCAACATGTTTTGAAGTCAGATTTCAGATTAAAACTCACTGCAGCCCTGCAGATCTTTATCCTTACAAACTGTTTTAAGTAGTCCACTTATCCACCTGCATCTTCTCTCTGAGCCTCCTGACAGCAGCAGCACATTTCAACATCAGAGGTTCTTCCCTTTAATCCTGAGAAAGTATCTGCACATACTTAAATGTGGGACAAAGTCCTTCTGTGTCGACGTTTAAAGAAAGTACGAAGGAAAGTCGATGTTAAGTGCCGAGCGAGGAGGAGATCAAAAACAGAACAATATGTGTGTTTAGCTCCGACAAGCTTGGAGTTTTCTGTTAAAGTTAGTGAGGATGGAGAGAGAGAGAGAAATAGAGAGAGAGAGATAGAGAGAGATAGAGAGGAGGGAGATGGAGGGGGGGTTAGGTTTCGATTAGTTAAGAGCAGAGAGGCTGTGATTCTGCTCAGCTGGAGAGAGAAAGTATCGACATGGAGTCAGAGAACCTCGGCTTCCCCTCGTCTCCCTCCCCTTCAGTCCCTCAGGTAGGCATTAAAATCCAGCCAAGCGATGGAGGGATGGAGGAGACAGAAGGATAGAAACCCCCGAGAGCCCAGCCTAAGCTTTGATTCACCGGGGTTTCTCACATCAACTGCAGGAGTCTGGGGCCCAGCGCTGGAGGAGGGGCCGCTGTCTTAAAACCACAACGCTGTCAAAAATTAATCGCCGCCGCTTTACTTTTCAATTATCAATTCAGTGTTGAGCCGCGCCGCAGCTTAGAGCAGGCTTAAGGTTACTAACGGCTGTTAAGACGCGGGGGTTTCTAGGATTGGAGAAGGAATGTGTGTGTTTGGTGTTTTAACGAGGTGAGGAGATCAGAGATGAGCAGCAACGCAACGCGAAGATCGTTTGAACACACTTAAAGAAATGATGAGGCCCGAACATGTGTTTATGTTTTAATTGGACGAGGTAACCGAATGTTAGTTTCAAAGCCAACGGCTCATCATTCACTCGCATCCATTTTGTAGAACTTCGGTCTCGGATGCTCTACGAGTCCAACTGTCTCCGCCCCCTGACATGAGCCAACAGTGAAACAGAGTGCACAAAAATGACTCGGATAGGTGAAGGACAAACTCGTGGGTTGGGTTAAAATAAAATACTTCCTTAAGGTTAGAGGACCTTTGTCAGTGTTGTGCCAGTTCACACTTAAAAAGTTCAGTTCATGCAGATGAAAATGAACTAGTTCACGTTCATAGTTCACTTTTTAAAATTTTGAACTAAGTTCACAGTTCCAAAAACTAGTTAATGTTCATTTGCTCTGTTTTTAAAAATAAATAGGCTGCTATTCTTTTTCAGTAGAACCTCCTTCTACCCATCCATCACCAGCCACAAATCTTTGACACTCCCAAATTAAATGAATTATTGTACACCACTGAAGAATCACAGACATGAGTTACATTTAAAATCTGTGTATAAATATAATCTGTCTGAGTCTTCACTTGTTAGTTCATAAAACTGCTTAAAATACTCATATATAAACTGGCTTCAGCAGTAGTTGATGCGTCTGTACCGTCTGTACCGTCTGTACCGCTAGCACCAACCATACTGGGCCGTGTCTATGGAGACGCCATGCGGCATGCCGTAAAACTGTTGTAAAACGTGAGTGGCGTTCACTCTCGCGAGAGTGAACTGAATGGGAAAGTGAATACTGCTCATCTTCACGTTCATCATTTGTAAACTGATTCGTTCAGTTCAGCGTTCACAAAAAATATTCCTGCACAACAGTGACCTTTGTAGCCAATAAGGTTACATTAATAAATACGTGGTTAAGGTTGTTCATTCATCCGCTCCAACCTCCTCCTAACATGGACTTGGACTAGCTGAGTCCCGATTCAGGGGCTGCATCCTCCAGACGCTGCGTTTGAAGACTGATTGCGTCACAGCAGTCATTTCAAAGGCTCTTTCAAATGTGGCAGAGAAGCCAGAGAGCCACGAATGATACAACAAGTGGATCCTTTGTGGCCCAACCTATCCCAAGATTCATTGTGGCTGGTAATAAAAATAATATGGCAGCAAACAACACTGATAGAGAGTGTGAGGATTATACTTTTAAATGTAAGTTTTGGGTTTCAGCTCAGTTCAACAGCAAACAGTACAACTGAGAAAACCAGGGGCCTTAAAAACCTCAAGTTTAAAAAAAAAAAAAAGTATTGTGTTGTCAAGGTTACTAAGTGACAGGAGCCGCACTTTGTGAAACAATGGTGAGGGCGACGCAGCTGCTGACGCGAAGCCAAAATCCTCCATAGACCAGACCGCTTGATTTTCGTTTTATGTAACATGAAAACTGAAACTTACTGTTTGAAAATACAAACATGTAAGAGAAACAGCTGAACAGGATTATGTTGGAACAGTCTGATCGTAACATTTTGCTGGTCATACTTACACTTCTGACTGACTAGTTCTACACGCTGCCTTGTTTTACATGAAGCACTAACCGGCCAGAATGCTTTTTGAATTTTTCTGTCTGGGACATGTAGCGTTAGCCTCAGCTATAGCGTGATGTCATATATGTGCCATCAAGTATATATTTAAAATGTTCTCATTTTAAATTGAGTCAGCTGGAAACATTGACAAGTCAGTGAGAGACAGTGTTTTCAACTATCTGATGGAACTAATTACTTACCTCAGGTAGCTAGCTAGCTCTCCCTCCTTGTTGATTGTCTGCCCCACCCCAGTGTGTTTCACCTGTGTTCAATCAACCTGACCTTCATTGTGTGTATTTAGTCTCTGTGTTCCCACTTGTCTTTGTCAGTTTCCCATGTGTCTCCTTGTGGTTCTGCTCAGTTTTCTTATTTGTTTTCTTTGTTCTTTGGACTCCAGATTTTCTGTCACACCTCTATCGGTTTTTCTTTCTCTTGTCTACGATGTAAGACTTAAGTTTTTCACTGTTTCGATTTGATCGGTTTCTACTGGCTTCATCATCTGCATTTGGGTCCTTAAAATCTCACTCCTGACACAAACGGATGGTGAAAACACTGAACTAGATATGTTTGAAAATCAGAAATAAAATCAAGTTTTCTCAGGCCAACACATGGTCATCGCTTCACTGACTGCTTTACTGTTACTTGAAGTTCATTTCAGAAATAATACATGAGCATCTCAAAAAGTTTGACAGTTTTTCTAGCAAGAATATCAGCTCAGTGTGGAAGTAGTCAGAAACTGTCTATAGGTCAACAGTGACAAAAATATCAAAATCAAGGAAAAAATAAAATGTTTAGAGGTTGAATTTTTTTAATTTAACGTATAGAAATCATAATGAATTATGGACTTTGTAGAATCAAAAGATTGAAACAAATCCCTGGTGGAGGGAGTACTCACATGCTTTGCTCAATTAAAAGTTGTAATGCCGTGATGTAAAATATCCCATTACAAGAACAAGATCCTCTACTTTGGATGTAAAATCTGAATGTGTAAAGTAACGAGTGAATAAAGCTGTTTTATCATCAATAACTAAGAGTATTGTTTCCTTAAAACGCCATAACTCGGTGCCTTGTCACTTTTTGCAGCGTTCTGACCCTGCACATGACGAACTCTGCTCTTCTTTTGATGAGCGTACCGGGGCGTCGAAGAACAAACTTTCTAATGTTACATATTGATCAAAAATTACTTATGCAGCAAATTTAGGCCTCATTCCTTCCCTCTGCTTCTCTTAATTCCTTTCATCAGTCGGCGTGAAGGCTTTTCTCCATCGAGCGCGGCGCAAACCTCCTGATGAGGACTTTTTATCTCCCTGCTTACTGTCGAATGACCTCGTTATTTATTATGAAGAAACCGAGGAAAAGTTCATCAGCTGCTCTACTTCACTTTCTTCGCTGGTGTTCAGGAGAAAAACAAGCTTCTGCTTCTCTCATACTCATCTGAAAATTCCCAGTAATGATGATGGATTTAAGATATTTTAAAAGGGATTTTGAGGGGATGGGTTTTAATATGTTATGAAGTTTTCAGTGGGTTTTCTGCATTGATTTGAAGGTTTCAAAGGACAAAGTTTAGGTAAATAACAAACTGTTAGTTTGTACCCTGAAAGGACCTTATTTTTTTAGCTTATTAATGGGTCATATTCAATTAAGGGTTTTGAATGGATTGTCTGCATGGTTTACCAAAGAGCATCATTGGATAATCCATTATTCATTTGTAATTGAAAAACCAAAAAAATCTGTTGTTTTGTTTCAAAACCAAAATGGAAAAATTATCAAAAAGGAAAAATCAAAAAATGAAAACACAAAGTGGTCTGTTTTTGGTTTTTGACAGTTGCTTTTATCATTATTTTCCTGAAACCAAAAACTGAATCACATGGTTTATTTGATTTTTAGCTCTAAACCAAAAACATGACGAGGTCTATTCGTTTTTTGTTTCCTAACAAAAAGCAGTGAACTGCCTCTCTCTCTCTCTCTCTCTCTCTTTCTCACAATGTTAAAAAAAAAGGATCCTGGATCCTTCCCTTTAACCAGATCTACAGGAGATCTCATCACACGCTTCATTCTGCTTCATTATCAGTGATTCCAGATTTTCATGGTTTTCCTTTTTCCTTTTAAAATCACAGGGTGTAAAATTCCCGCCGTCATGTACTGTGTGCTGCGTCACCACTCGCCCCACTGACAGGGGCAGTCGTCGTAGCTTATAGCCAGTAACAATAACACTGGTGCCTGTAGAAATATCAGAGACAAAATCACAATAGTACCTGTGATACCAACAGGAAGCTGCTCTTCCTTCCCTAAATCTCAGACTGGACCAGAGCAGAGCTGGACAACACTGTCTGATGCTCTCACAGAGCCACTGCACCGGAAACATTAACATCTTTAATCCAATACGTGGTTACTGGTACTGGTTTCAGTCTGTCCACGCCATTTCCTTCTGACTCCTGACACCCGTCCACTGTCTCACATACGTAACATGCTTGACCAAATACTTAAAAAAAAAAATAAAAAAAACAGGAAACACATCTGTCTAATTCAGTTTTCAAAGTTCACAAAGAAAAACTAACACCAACAGCTTTGTGAAGAAGTTTATGAAATCCATTAACATGTGCGTGTGTTTTGTATCTCTAAGCTCACACACACACATACACACACACACACACACACACACACACACACACTTCTGTCTATTTAGACTATCCCGCCTCCACACGTGTCCTCTGACCCACTGCGGTTATGACCTCTGACCCCTGCCCTGCTCATCTCAGTGTCATCACATCCATCTGTGTGTGTGTGTGTGTGTGTGTGTGTGTGTGTGTGGGAGAAAGGGGAGGAGTTCCTGGAAACGACCCATCTGTTCCTCTTAGGACAAACACGTTTGCACTTCTATCCTTGTGAGGACCCTCAGTGACATAACAGCCACTCACCTGAATTCTGCTTTTAACCTTTAGACTAAGTCCATCAGACGGCTCTGACAGGAAGTGATGAGCCGTCAAAATGTCTTCACTTTTCCAAAAACCTCCTCACTTTCAAATTGGTCCCTTTTATAAAATACTTATTTTTCTCACTAAGGCCACAATACAATATGTCAGTGTCTAAAGTGCACTGGCACAAAATAATATGACTTTATATAATCTAACAATCTTCATCAATATCAAAATGTTTCTTCTAATTTGCATATTTGTGACTTGAATTTTCATAATTATTAGATACTTTCCCCTAGTAACAGCTATTTTAACTCGTGAGTGTTTGACACTGAGTCATAATCACGAGGTTCATTCAGAGATATTTTATTATGAAACTCATAATCATGAAAACTTCTTACAGTCATGAGAAACTCTCTGAATATGAAAATCAGCCAGAAGAAGAAAAATCCTCATCCAGGGATTCTGTTAGAAATGATGTGAAACCAGTGTCTGACAAGGAGGGTGGAAATTCATCTAAAAGCTGATGGAGGATTTGGAAAATAATCAACATTAATGTAAAATTTACGGAGTTTATAGGAAACAAACAAAAAAAAAAACATTGGTATGGTCCTTTAATGCTACTTCTTAAATGATTCTTTCTCACATGTTTTGAAGTCAGATTTCAGATTAAAACTCGCTGCAGCCGTGCGGATCTTTATCCCTACAAACAGTTTTAAGTAGTCCACTTATCCACCCGTATCTCCTCTCTGAGCCTCCTGACAGCAGCAGCTCATTTCAACATCAGAGCCTTCAACCTGCTCCGTTCCCTTTAATCCTGAGAAAGTATCTGCGCAAAGTCCTTCTGTGTCGACGTTTAAAGAAAGTACGAAGGAAAGTCGATGTTAAGTGCCGAGCGAGGAGGAGATCAAAAACAGGACAATATGTGTGTTTAGCTCCGACAAGCTTGGAGTTTTCTGTTAAAGTTAGTGAGGATGGAGAGAGAGAGAGAGAGAGAGGGAGAGAGAGGGAGGGAGGGAGAGAGGGAGGGAGGAGGGGGGTTTAGGTTTTGATTATACAGCAGAGAGGCTGTGATTCTGCTCGGCTGCAGAGCAGATCCAGCAGGTAAACTGTCCACTCGGGTCTGAGGTGAAATATCCAAATACCCCAGGCAAAGTGAGATCTGCCCCAGACCACAAATATTATATAAAACGTGGCAAATAGCAGAGACAGGAACAGTGGTCAGTTTGGTGCAAACCTAATTTATGAACATAATCTTAATGCAAGGCAAGTTTATTTCTACAGCACCATTCAGACACAAGCGCTTTACACAGACATGGAAATACATTAAATATAGAACATTAACGTTTGAATAAATACAAATTAAAATATTCTAATACATAAGATCAGGTAGGAAACTTAGGGCAGCGTTTTAAAGAGGGTGCTGTAGCGCTGCAGTCAGCAGAGAGAGATGTTTTAAGCCCTGATTTAAATGAGCTGACAGTGTCAGCAGAGCTCAGGTGTTCAGGAAGCTTGTTCCACAGCTGAGGAGAAGAGACACTAAAAGCTGCTTCACCTGGTTTTCACCTGGAAGACTGAGTGAACCTGATGAACCTGAGAGGTCCGGACGCTTGCGTTTGATCCCAAGACCATTAAGTGCTTTATAGACAGCAGTAGGATTTTTGACTCAGAGGAAGTCGGAGCAGAGACCGATGTGATGTGCTCCACTCTCTTGGTGTTAGTGAGGACTTGAGTTTTTACTGTGAAGACATTGTTACAACAGTCCAGCCGGCTGAAAATAAATGCATGAATACGTCTTTCTGTTTCCTGTTTGGACAGGAATCCTTTAGTTCACGCTGTTTCTTTAGATAGTAACAGGCTGATTTTGTAATTGTCTTGGCGTTCAGTCCGAGTCTCTGACTGCAACAAGATTTGTGACTTAATTTGTAGGTTTTAGTTTCATGGATTCAAGGTGAGCACTGACTTTTAATCTTTTCTTCTTTGTGGCCAAAAACAATTAATTCATTTATTTCTGTGTTCAGTTGTAGAAAATTCTGACACATCCACTCATTGATTTGTTCAGCGAACGTATTAAGAAAAAACTGTGGAGAGCTGATTTTCATCCAAAGGGACAGATGTCTGTGTGTTTTCCAATTGAATACTTTTGAATTGTTTAAGTCCCAGTTTGTCTCAAATACAGTTTTTTTTTTCTGATTTGCTAAAACACTAAATCCCATTCTCTGAACCAAATCCTCAGCGGTCTGAACCCGTTTATTGAATCAATCCCTCTTTTGGCAAAACCATAAACAATTTTCACCAGTTACACACACGTTTCAGATCTCAGTTCACCTTTCTGCAAAACTCGAAACACATTTTCTCTCACTGAAACACACTGTGCTCTGCGATGCACTCCTGATGCATGATGGTTAACACCTGCAGCAGGAGTTAAACTCAGATCTCATAGTTCACACACAACAACTCAACACGGTTCACACGTTTTGCTGATGATAATATGAAACCGGTATAAACCAGTTCAGAGTTTGAAACAATCAACGGAGGAAGACAATGTGAGAGGAGGAAGAGTGAGGTTTGGTGAACGTAGCGGACGGTTGGGGTTTGTGTTTACAGTTTTGAGAAAAGCATCGAAGGGTTTCGAGAAATGTGTTTTAGCAACTGAAAAACTGTGAGAGAGATGGAGAGTGAAGAGAATATTTGAGGGACAGTTGTGTTCCTTCGCTGTTAAACCTCTTCTACAGTACAAGAAGGCAAACTGGCAACATGCCTCCATGGGTCACATGACGCCGCCTCTCAGGTCACATGACGCTGCCTCTCGGGTCACCTTCCTGTCTGATGGATGGACGATGAAAAGAGAACATTTTTCTAGCATATCTGTTTGTAATATGACGTGTAAGAACTTCTCCATGTTTGAGCCGCGCCTCTAACTAACTTGTTTTCAAGGGAGGTGGAAGTTGGATTTATATTCCAGGACAGAATGAAGCTCCTGTCAGCGTGTACATGATGTGCATGGGTGGAGAGAGACAAAAAGTTTTCCCATCAGTAACAAGTATAATACTTTTTTTTTTTATAAATTCTTTTTATTATTTTCAGGTTGCAGGAAAACTCCCATCTGCGTGTTTACATCAGCTTCAGAGATCCATTTGAAAAATGAGATCAATACGTTCCTGTGTTTGATGTCTTGAACAGGCGTTGGTACAATTCCGCTCTTAACCGTCATGATTTGTACACCGGAGGGCATAAACGATTGATCAAGTTTCCAAACCAAGAGCTGCTTGAAAATAAATATTTTATATCTGCGTGCGTCGATAAATGACTCCCTAACAACGCGTGAGCTGTTGTGAACTCATTCTGGACACAGATGATCTCCGTGAGGATATTGATGGACTGTTTATGAGCGGCTGATGGGAGATGAATTGGTTTTGTGGCATAGCATCCGCTCTGTGTGTCGGAGACGCTGCCCATAATCACAGCTCAGATGATTGACAGCTGGCTGTCTTTAGCCTGTGATCCACATGGGGGGAAATAAATGAGGAGGGAAACCTTGTAACTCCGGTTTGCAGCTCTTGCTGTGTCCTGTTTCAGGTTTTATTAATCAGGGTCATTATGTGTGTGGGAGGTAAATGTTTTGAAGATGTTATAATGAAATGCAGAATCTTTCAGTATCTGTAACTTTCAATGTTACACTAAAATACCTTCTATCTATGTCTGGGTATCACCAGATAATCCACAATCCATTTGCAATTTAAAAAAGACAAGACAAACATTATGTATTATATAGCCAATGCATGCATTTATGTATTCATTCATATATCATTCATCCGTCTAACATTACTCTGGTATCGATCCTTGCCTTCTTAATATTACACTTTTATGTCCTCTTGGCTTTTATTGTGACTTTGTTTTACACTTCACTTCCTCTTCCTGTCTGGGACCCATCAAATTAAACCATGTTAATTTGGTTTTTGGTTTCAAACAAAGTGATGATAAAAAGGAATTACCAAAAACAAAAAACAGACCATATTGATTGTTTTTTTCTTGCTCTTGATTCTGACACCAAAGACGGTTTTTCCATTTCGGTTTGGAAATGAAACAGATTTACGGGGGTTTTTTTTGTTGTTGTTGTTTATAAGTTACAAATGAATTATGGATTCCTGTTCCTCCATAAACCCTTCAGAAAACACACTGTTAGCATTTTCAAGGGCACTTCTGTCTGAGCTGGGTGAGCTCTGAACACACTGCAGCGTGGACCTCTGCTGTCAGACCATCAAAGCCAGAAGACGTTCAGTCTTCAAACATGGACGCTGTGAGAGGGATGATGTCAGTTTGACTGTTCAGTATCCAAATCTCAAATCTCACATGTTGTTGTCCTTGAAATCTCCAAGAAAGAATTCATAATGATCCCTGCAACACTACAAACTCTCTGATGATTGGGAACTTTAAAATTCAGATGGAAAACAACAACAACAACAACAACAACACCAACAAACATCAGAGCAGCAGAAAGTGAGAACAAGGCCTCACCTGTGTGCAGCAGGTGCCTGTCAGCTGAACACTGAAGGAAGGAATCAGTGACGTGAAAAGGGTTTGTAGTTAACAGCAGTACCTGTGAGTTCAAGTGATGTGAACAACATGGAGAGCGGCTCTAAGTCATGACAGTGTGTAGCTGAGTTAATATGTTGTAGTCTGAACATTCTCAAAACCCCTGTGTAATATTCTTTGTCATAAAGTCAGAATTTCTCCATATTTCCAACTCCATGTTGAACGGATTTGTTTTCATAGTTCCTGTTTACCTGTTGTAGCAAAGGGGGCTTTAATCAACGACGCACAAAGTGACATAGCTTTAATAACTTTTGTGCTGGCGAGGTGTGCAGTGATGCTTTCTTTCGGTTGGTTAAGCTAACACGCTTACAAATACTTTCTTTTGGTTCGGACAGCGTGTAAATGTAACTATAGTAAGTTGCTTAAGTGTTAAACAAGTTTTTTACAATTAGTTTTGGTAAAAACAGCCGTTATTTCTATTCACTCTGGCCGAGGTTTGTTCTCATTGGCTGCAGGAGTGAGAGAGCCTGTCGCTGTGTGTGTGTGTGTGTGTGTGTTCCACAGCTGCTACTAGTGTGACAGTGAACCAGGACCCTGAAGCTGAAGCAGCTGAATGTTATTCAGCCATTATTCATGTTATTATATACTGCACTTTTTACTACTGCTTTATGTTAAAATGTCTGCACATGTGTAGAAGCTACTTTACATTATTATATCCCAGTGTATCACACATTATAATTTACATTTGGAGATTGTCGCTGTTTAGAAATAAAGTAACTTACTGGAAACAAGTGAAATTATTTTTTAGCCCTCGCTTATGGAAGAGAATGAATCCTGTGCAGGAAGGAAACTCTGTCTCCTCAGTGTAGATAATACTCAAAAAGGTGTGTGTGGAGGGAAAAATAACTGCTGCCTGGATTTTGTTCAATAGCAATTTTTTTTTCAAGTGCTTGGGATGGATGACTGGAGACCAGAGTTCACATCCTGAGTCATTTGTGTCATTAGTTTGGACAGCAAAAGCACTTTGGTTAAATTTCAGGACAAGAGACAAAGATCCATTTAGACCCGTGTAAATATTAATTCACTCGTATTTGTTGAATTGTATGCTTGTCTATAATCTACAGCTACACAGGCGGGAAGCTGAACTGCTGCTGCTATCAACTCTACATCAGCAGTTTCCACTTTCCCAATTAGTAACACATCACAGAACCTTTTCTGGGAAGCTTCCAGTTCCTTTCTGGGATATTACTGGGAAAGTGATTCGTAAAATAAAGTGTTACCAAAACTAAAACTGCTGACTGGCTCAAACCTCAGGCCTGCCCTGCTAGAGGCAAAATGCAAACACATCCAATTGATAGACTTTTGTCACCTCTCTACAGATATGCCTCATGTATCAGGCTATATTATTATATAATAATCATAATAATATTAATAACTTGATTCATATAGCACTTTTCAAAACAGAGTTGCAAAGCGCTGTACAAACATAAAAACAAAGAAAAGCAATAAAAGTCACAGAGAAGAGATACAAAGTGTCAATTAGCGAGGCGAGGCAGGTAGAACAAGGAGAATTACAAATACGTGTGATAAAATGATGAAATCAATAAAACCAAAAGTAAAAACCAAAGATAAAGCATTGAAATCAAGAATTAAAAGCTGCTTTATACAAGTATGTTTACGTAGTGTTTTAAACTGGGGCAGTGATTCAGCACAGCTGATCTCGGGCAGGGCATTTCACAGCCTGGGCGCTCTAAGAGCAAAAAGTCAAGACTCTGGTTTTTAGATGAGACTTTGGGACGAATTACAGAGTTTTGATCATAAGGGGAGAGCAGCTCTGAGGTGTGAGGAGGTGCCACACTGGACACAGCTTTAAAAGTGATTAAAAGTATTTTAAAATCGAGCCTAAAAGACACAGTTGCCAGTGTAAGGAGGATAAAATGAGTTTAACATGATCACATATTTTGGACCCAGTGTAGCTGCTGTATGTTGTATGAGGGAGCAGACATGTATACAGGGAGCTGCAGTAATCCAGATGTGATGAACAACCTTCTCCGGATCAGTGAATGACACCAATGATTAGATTTTGGTAATATTCTGTAGCTGATGAAAACACGTGATTGGACAACCCCCTTTTTAGATCGAGGTTCAGTTTGACATCAGTCGAATATTACACCAAGATTTCTGGCAGAGGACTTGAGGCCAGTGGAACTGAACCCTCAATCCAGCTGTGCACCCACACTCTGTGATTCATTCAAGCGCAGGAAAACGAAGCATAAGAAACTTTTGCGGAGGAACATGGTGGCGCAGGTTTAGAGTTTAGGCCTCTAAACCGAAAAATCCTTCAAACAAAGTCCAGTGGAAGCGAGGACAGGTAAGAATTATTTCCACTCTGCTAAATGCCAAATGTCAATTCTGTGATGCCACCACGTCTGAAACACACTCGCATCAGTCTGTAATTCCACCTCAGAGCGAGTATGAGTAACAGACGAGAAAACCAACAACAAACAATAACAAATAACAAACCCCCGTCTGCAGAGCCACGTCGTGGAGAAGCGAGGTTGTCAAACGACGGCAGCAAATTGCCTCCACACCAGATTCCTCAGGTCTATTAAAGTCGGAAGCCGAGCAGGAGAGACGGCGGCGAGCAGGATGTGACCGGCAGGAGCATCGACTGGTTAAGGCTGAAGATTGGTGAGAGCGGACGGATCAATATGCTCGGAGCCTGGACAGAGAGCTGGACGCTCAGAGAGAGAGAGAGAGAGAGAGAGAGGAGAGAGAGAGAGAGAGAGAGAGAGAGAGAGAGAGAGAGAGAGAGAGAGAGAGAGAGACAGAAAGAAATTTTCACTATTTTGTCATTTTTATTCTGTTTATTCTCTCTCTGCTCTGACGTAAAGTTCTGACGGCTGCAGGAATTTTGTTGGAGATGAAACCTGTTAAATGTCAAAGATCATGATGATGGAAAACACAACATTTAAACGTCAAGTGAAGGACATGAAAACATCTTAAAAATGTTTGGGTGCAATGTTCACAACATCAGAGTTTGAGAACATGGTCACAGTCTCTCCTTCCTGAGTTACAGCACTGAATAACAGCCTGAAGTGTTTTCGCACAACGCTATGATGTCACAGTGAAGTTGACCTTTGACCTTTTCTCACCAAAATCCAATCACTTCACCCTTGAGTCCTGGTGGATGTTTATGCCAAATTTCAAGAAGTTCTGTGAAGGCGTTACTGAGATATCCCTGCGCAGACACAGCTAGCTGAGGATCATGCAATCAGAATGTTTTAAATGATAAATAGTTTTTCAGCATCATTCATGATTGGTCAACATGTTCATAGATTTTGGTTTAGTGTTACAGTCTCTGCGCTCACTGGTTGATACATGATCTGCTGCTTTCAGCTTCAGAACTCTGGGATTTCTATCTTTAAAATGCGTTTGCTGACACCAGTAGCAGGTTTTCCTGGGATTGTTCTCTTTTTTTTAAATGACTGTCTTGTAAAATTAATATTCTTTTTCTTCATTTTCATAGTTTCAAATAAAACATCATTTGTTTCCTTCTACTACTATTCAGTTGTCTTCCTGGTGATGTCCGGTCCTGTGTCTGTAAACGTATGAAAACAGGTACAGCTGTGGCGATTGGCCACTGGCCATGCCTATGCTTCTGTTTGACTGGTGGCAGGAATATGAAAGTTCACCCTGTCACCTAGCAACGGTGTCCGAGTGGGTGGGCGTGTTCCATATGGGCGCACTGAGCCCTCAGCAGCTGCTCCCCGGTTCAACTCCCTGACGATCTGACCCTTTACTGCGTGTCACAAAATAAAACTTCAGTTCATTTTGTTTGTGCGGTGAAATGGGAGAGATGGACCGGGAGGAAATTTTGATTGAAATTTATCTAGCAAAGTTTCAGGAACATCACCAAACATGGATTAGAAGCTGGATTTGACATAATAATCTGATGGTCATTTTGCACATCTGGTAACAGCTGTAACGTTCACCTTGATTCTGTTTCTAAACTGACGTGTGTTTACGGCGGCCCTGAGCTCAACGCACATGGATGTTGATTTTTGTTCAATGACGCAACAGAAGACAAAGGTGGTGCCTGTTAGCTAGTATCAAAAAGGCTAAAAGACCAACTACACCACCACAGACGCACAAAGTAATGATGAAGTCAGAACTCCTACATCATCACTGAATCCATATACTCTACTCCGGAAAACTACGGTGGCCCTGAGAGCTCAACGCACTGCAGCTTAAGAAAACACGTACAAACAGACAGAACACAAACGACTTCAGTAAAAACATCTGTTCGAACATCAGTTTGAAACACACAAGCTGCAAATACTCACAACACAACACAACACAACACAACACAAGTGTTTCCAGGGGACTCTGAAACGTGATGAAGCAGACTGGTTGTTGTTGAATTATTTTATGCTCAAAAGTCACAATTGTCTATTGACCAACAAGTCACAGGCAGGTTCATCACTTTTTACTTTTCTTTTACTTTTGTTTTTCGCCCTAATTCTGATAGTGACAGTGAGGGGGGGGGGGGGGGGGGGGGGGGATGACATGCAGCAGAGGACCAAGGGTCGGACTGGAACCCGCGCTGCTGCAGGCAGTCAGGACTGTGGCTTCATGGTACACGCTCCACCAGGTTTATCACGTCTCTAAAAACACACACAGAGAAGCCGGAAACAGTTTGAGTCAGTGAAACCCAGAGGAAGACATCAGACATCAGACATCAGACATCAGACACTGCTGCTGTTAAAGGCTCCAGTGTGGCCTTGAAAATAAAAGTCACTCTCTGAACTCCTCCCTCGGAGTGAAGTAGATTTTTGAATGTTTGTTTTGTAAAGCTGCTGTGTGAAAATATGAGCCAGTGGTATTTCAGACACTGTACAGTGTTAAGAGAATGTGGTGAGATGTCAGTCACACTGTTTATAACATGGGACATAATAAGTGACCCTGAATAAAACTATTTCTACTAAAGGGTGTGATGATGATTTTATATATGTGTGTGTTATATATGTTTTTCTTCTTTTCATCGACTGTCAGTTTCCAACATGTTGGACAAACTGTGTTGTTATTGTTTTTGACCAGTTTGGTCACAAAGAGCTTAAAGGACACAGATCCAGATGAATCAGAGGGTGTGTGTGTATTTGAGGGAGAGAGAGAGAGAGAGAGAGAGAGAGAGAGAGAGAGTGTGTGTGTGACCTTGACACTGACAGAGCTTTAGCCTGAGGCCTGTCCTTAGGTAGGGGGAGCACATGCACATGCGCGCACACACACACACACACACACACACACACACACACACACACACACACACACACACACACACACACACACACACACACACACACACACACACACACAAACACATGCATGTAGCGAATGGGGCAAATGCACAGACAGATAAACACACATACATAAGGACACAGATAAAAGTATGCACAGATATCATTGTTAAAATCACACACACAAACACACACACACACACACACACACACACACACACACACACACACACACACAACACACACACACACACACAGTGCCCAGTGTAGCCAGCAGGGCTGTGGCTCATTAATATTGCATTGATTGGACAGAGACGGGCAGTGGACTGGAAGAATCGTGTGTTTGTGTGTGTGTGTGTGTGTGTGTGTGTGTGTGGTTAGAGGAGAAAGGAAGGAGAGGAGGAGTGTGAGGGAGACAGATGGAGGTTTGGGATGGACTGATCAAAAAGTCTGTACAAACTATAAGGTGATAATAAACACATTTCTGAGACTGTTTCCAACCTTACGTCACAGCCTGGCTCTCCATCAGATCACCTGCAGGGTGTGAGCCTGCCACACAGCGATGCCCTTTACTCAAGTGTAAGAACATTTTGTCCAAGTACGACACAACTTCATGTTTTATGACTAAAAGACAACACGACATGACTAAAGGAGGTGAAACATTTCAAAGAAAACTAAAGTATTGTCAGTAACATTTGACATGCAAACAAAACTTACACAGTGGTGAGAATTACTGTAAACTCTTTTTCTATTTATTTACCTCAGCTTTGAATCAATTCTCTCATATCTTACTATTCTTACTGGTCTCTGTCTTTATTTATCATCTACTGTCTTTCTATTGTTATTTTCATTGTTCTTCAATTCATCCTTATTTTACTGTACTATATGATTTTTATTGTTAAACACTTTGAGCTGCATTTCTTGTATGAACAGTGTTCTATAAATAAAGTTTATCGTCATTATTATTAATATAATGATGAGATCAGAAAGAACACATTATCATACAGTTTAAGTGGATATGTTAAAGACGACCATGGCCAATCACATCTCAGTAAGGAGAGACTCAGGAGAGAAACATTTGAGTCAGCAAAAACTTTCATTGCCATGTGCAAAGAGGTGAGAGAGTCATTGGCGATTAGCCCCTGTTGTGATGTCATCATATTTGAAAGGGGAACACCCCCCCCCCCCACACACACACACACTGGTGGTGGTCATGGTGATGAAATGATGAGGACATAAGACCTGGATGTGAAAGAGGAGGAGGAGGGTCTGAAACGACAGCTGACAGCAGAGGAGAGAATGGATTTAAAGCTCGACGGCAACGACACGATTATTGGCTGATCGAGATCGTGGTGAAATATGATTGGTCAGTTTTTCCCAACCTTTTCCAACCCATGGCCCACTCAGAAAATCTCACAAATGTTGACAACACGGAAGCCAAACAATACGTTGTCAGAGCACTTTGAATGAATTCAGACAGGGGAACACTTGTTGATTCACCGTCTGTCTCTTCACTCTCTTCCCTTTAATCCTTGCCGTCGTTAAGCAGCTATCTATTCTGATTCTCCAGTTTTTGTCATGGATGTAATCGTTTAGTGCACAATCAGACTGAGATAGCAAATAAGTATATGATACATGTATGTGTGTGTATAATATTTGTATATAACATATAATATTTGTATATACTGACATCTTTTCACCGAAATGGAACTGTTATGTCGGCCACAGGTTGGGAACCACTGTGCTAGTACTTCACACACGTCCTCAATCATCCCATCGCCTCGTGCAGTACAGGAAGCTCAGCTCTCCTTCACATCATCCGCAGACTGTCCCATCAGCTCAGTGGCAGCTTCACTCCCGGCCGCTCAGTGTCGTGTGCGCGGTGCGCCTCCCTGTGCCGGCTGCTGCTCCACCAGGCCTTCTCATCCGGCCCATGCCCCCCTCAGCTGTTCATCCAGCTTCATCCCATCCATCGCTCATCGCCTGCCGCCATCAACCTCCACCTTACAGTTATTACTCCAACTGCACTCACCAACCACGTCCACCTCTCTGTGTCTGGGTCTGCGTCCAAAAAGAACAGTAGTGGTAACAGGAGCCTGTTTAGGACAAAAAGAACAAAACACAGGGAAAGCAAGATGAGATATGAAAAACTACAAATACCAAGGAACAAGGAAACAGAAGGAGTAAGGAAAAAAAGAACAGGAGGAAAAAAGGACAAGAGAGGAAGGAAAGAGACACGGCATATGTAAAAGAAGGATCGTGGAAGGGGAGGGAAGGAAGAAGGGATTATGAAAGGAGATGAAAGCTTAAGGAAGTAAAGGATGGATTAAAGACGTAAAGAGGAGATAAAAGAAGGAGGAAAGGATGGAAGGAAGTATGGACACGAGGGGTGGAGGATGGAGGGTGAGAAAGGAAACAGCAAGTAGATATGAAAATGGGGATGGATAAGGGAGGAAGGAGGAAAGAAAGGAGAGACAGGTGAGAAAGAAGGAGGGAGAGAAGGAATGGACTGAGGAAAAGAATGAGAAAGAAAGCAAAGGATTGATGGAGAGGAAACAGGAAGGAAAGGAGAATACGAGGTGTTGAATGGGAGATAAAAATTAGTGGGAGGACGGGAAGGAAAGATAAAAGGAGGGGTAGAGTGAAGAAAATAAAGACAGAGGAGGGAAAGGAGGGATGGATGGAGAGACAAGGGAGGGAAGGGAGGCGAGAAGACAATTAAAACATTCAACAGGCACTTTGGATTCCCCCGACTGCCTCTCATCATTACATCACACAGACACACACACACACACACAGTTTGCAGGTGAAGTGAGACGGACGGGCCACATGCGCAGCTCTTTGGTTGCCTCGGGAAACACTTCCTTGTTTGCCCTAACGCCCTCACTTCCTGTCCGCTGAGACGTTTAGAGAGCTCTCCGTGTGTGTGTAGTTTTTATGTTGCATGGCTAATTTTGACAGCATGGGAATGAGAGAGTAAGTAATGGTCCCAGCAGACTGTGTGCATGTGTGTCAGCGTGTGTGTGTGTCTGTGTGTGTGTGTGTGTGTGTGTGTGTGTGTGTGTGTGTCCAGAGAGTTCCATCCATTAGTGATAATGGGGAAACAGAGCTGCTATTAGCTGTTAATGGACAAACACACAACCACACTGTTGGCTCGCTCTCTTTTTTTCACTCCTGTGCGCGCACACACACACACACACACACACACACACACACACACCCAGACACATGCAGAAACACACAAAAACACACACAAACACAAACACAAACACACACACAAACACACACACAGGGCTGTGAGAGCTCATTCAACTCAGTGGAATATCAGTTTTATCCAGATGTGTGTGTCTGATGTGTTCCATCTTCCTCTTTCTACTTATTGGATTTTTCACCCACCAGACCCACAGAGCCTCGCAGCCTGAGAACGGTGATCTAAAGTAGTGGTTTTCTACTTTTATTGGGTACTGGACCCTCTGTAATAGGCTGACATGCCCCAAAGGAAGCCCACCATGTGAGAAACTACTGGCATCCCCAGCTGCACATTTGTCTGACTTCACATCTGTCAGCTGAGCTCTGGTGTGGACCAGAAACACAGCTTAGAGCGGACTGTGCTGTGCTTTGTGATGTGAAGACAAAATAGAACAACCACAGGATTTTATGACAGTAGATTTTTATTTTGTCAAATGTTCTATGTGATGAATTCAAACACTCAACTACTGTTACGTACGGCGGCCCTGAGAGCTCAAACACATGCAAACACACAAACGTGCTGCAAATTCAGAAAACCTCTTCAGAGTGTGAGAGAGAGAGAGAAAGAGAGAGAGCGAGAGAGAGAGAAAGAGAGGATGATATGGAGCAAAAGGACACGGGTTAGGACTACGCCTTCATGGTAACCCCACCCTCACACTTGTGTCAGATGGAAACACTTGCGTTGTGTTGTGGGGCTGAATTTGCAGTGCGTTTCTTTATTTGCATGTTTTCTTCAGCTGCAGTACGTTGGGCTTTCAGGGCCAACGTAGTTTCATCCATCTTCCGACCATGAGCTGCCAAGAAAAGCAATCTGCACAAACTGCATATAAGTATTTTTATGATTGGTAACCATAGGAACACAGACTTTTCCCTGATCAATCACAAAGTAAAGAGCAGTTAAAACAGAAGGATGTTGTGTATTTTTACAGTTCCTCAATAGTATAACATGATATTGAAATGTAGCGTGTAAATATCTCTAACCAGGATCGACCTTATTTCTGTTTCTACCTGGTCGTCATTATTCATAAAATAAGATCCAGCTGCAGCGTCAACTAATCATGTTCATAATAAGTTATTTCTTTCTTTCTTAGCAACAATGCAGCTGTAAACACCGTCCTAATAGAACCTGTTTACACCAGAAGCTCCAACTCAGTGACGAGGCACTCGGGTCACCAGTGGAAGAATAACGATCAGTCAGTCAGTCAGTCAGTCAGTCAGTCAGTCAGGGACATTCCAGCTTATAGGACTGGCCCTGCTGTTGCGGTCCAGCCAAACATACCTTGCTGTTAGTCATCAAAATTGAATTGTCCTCATATGGATCCCTGTGATGCCACTTTGTCCCTCTGACTTACCGTGTGCAGCTCGTGGTTTGTTTAAGGTTTAAAGTCAATGAGCACAAACTGGACCAGAACTAAAAGGCCACACTGTGTCTTTTTGTTTTGGACCAAATGAGCTGCGCTACAGGTGTCGACCTCCCTGAAACACTTTCTGTGAACACTGGAAGTACGACAAGAGACAAGAGGTGAGGTGCAGACACAAAGTGATGCAGCCTCGTCCAGGACGCTGCGTTTCAGGTGCAGTTTTTAGATGTGCGTCTCAACAACCCTGTCTCCAAGAAATTACATTTATACTATATACTACTGATTCATGTTGTTCAATACCTTTCGGAAGCTGCATAATTGCATCCTGGTTTATAATCACCACGTTTTGTTCCAGTTCACTATAAGTGTGAAGTTCTTGTTTGAAGGGAGGAGGTCAGGGTGTGTGTAATCACAATATGTTTTACAAATGTGTGTATGACCATTGTGACTAATTCATGTTCACTCATGTTTTCACTAATGCATTTCCAATCCACAAACATCTTCCAACCAGTTTGAACAAATGTAAAACTATTCTACAAATAAATACATCCCAACTTGAATAAAAATCAGTATTTTACACGTACGAATTACACAAATATTTCTGACTTAAAGCTTAAATATCTAATAGCAGCTTCCTGTACATATACATCTAAAAACTATTTCTGAAGGTTTTTGTGTGGACTGGGTTACATCTGTTGTCAGATTCTTTTTTTCCGTCTCAGATCCACAAACTGGTGTTGCCTTTAGGTGCTGGTTTTCCTCAAAAGATAAAACAGACGTCATGTGACCTGACAACTTCAAATTCACTGACTGTTCTGTTTTTGTCATGCAGAGGTCGTGTTCCTTTCCTGGCCTGTGTGCTTATCAACTGGCTTCCCAACATGATAACAGCTTAAGAATTACATTTGTTTTTGCATGTTATAAACTAATTCATAACTGGAAGATATTTTTAATACTATAAAATAACAACAAAGCAAATCATCTGCAGTGGTAGACTTCTTCGTTTGAGTCCTCGTTTGAAACTACTGATTTCCTTTCACGCACAACAGTCTCTAGAGGGAGCAGCAGCTCTGTGTTGATGAGAGAGGTCAGAGGTCAGAGGTCAGAGGAGAATGGACGGACTGGTTGGAGCTGACAGAGAGGCTACGGTCACTCAGATAACCACTCTGTACAACTGTGCTGAGCAGAGAAGCTTCAGAGTGAACAACACGTCCAACCTACAACAGCAGAAGACCACGTCAGGTTCCACTTCCTGTCACCAAGACCAGAGACCTGAGGCTGCAGTGGACACAGACTCACCAACACTGGACAGCTGAAGACCTGGTCTGATGGATGTGGATCTGTGCTGAGGAATCCATGGTCCGACCTGCCTGGTGTCAACAGGCCAGGCTGGTGGTGGCGGTGTGATGGTGTGGGGAGTGTTTTCTTCTTCGCACCAATCAATCATGGTCTGAATGTCACCGTCTCCCTGAGTGTTGTTGCTGACCATGTTCATCCTTCATGGCCACAGTTCACCTTCTTGTAATGGCTCCTTCCAGGATCAGGTGCCGCCCCCCCCCCAGTCTCCAGACCTGAACCCAGTAGAAGACCTTCGGGATGTGGTAGAACATTGTTTCACATTTGTCAGTTGGTATTTGTTTGGAAAATACACATGAATTTTTCTTTGTCTGCTCTCCATGCCCCCCCCCCCCCCAAGTCCTTCGTTCTCCCCGCCTTCATTCCCATGTCCTTCACTGTCTTTCTTTGTACCACCTCTACCTCCTCCTCCCCATATTCTCCCTTTTCTTCCTTTCTCATTTACCTTTTCTCCCTTTATCCGTCCCCCACCTCATTTCCCTTTCTCTTGTCACCTGCTCTTTCTTGGTCTTTTCCTCCATATTTCCATCTTTCCTTCTTTCTCTCCATGTTTTTCATGCCCTTCATACCCTCCCCTTCCTCACCCCTTAACCCCTGCCATTTCTACTCCCTCCCTTTTTTCTCTCTCTGCCTTCCTCCATTTTCTCAACTCCTTTATTTTCTCGATCCTCTCCCCCTCTTCTTCCCCACTTCTCTTACATGCTCTTTTCCTCCCTTCTCCCTCCTCTCTCCATGTCTTTCTCTCTTCCTCCCTTTTCTTTCAGTCCTCCTCTGCTTCCTTCCTTGTTCTCCTATTTTGCTTCATTCCTGTTCTTCTTTCCCCTTCCTCTTTCCTCCCTCCCCTCTTCTTTCCTTCAGTGTTTTCTCTCTCTTTCCTACCCACATTTTCTCTTTCCTCCTTTTCTCCAGATCTTTGTCCCTGCTCCTTCCTCACCCTTCCACCATGCCAGTTCTCCTTTTGTCTCATCCTTTGCCCCCTTCCTCACCCTCTTCCTCACTCTCTACATCTTGCCTCTTTGTTTCCTTTTTCTTCTCTCCTTGTGTTGTTTGTCTTCCCCTTTCTTTACCTTTTATTTCCTCTTCTCCTCTCCCCCATACTTTGGGGTCTCTATCTCATCATTTTCCCATTTTCTCCCTCCGCTCTATGTTTTTTTCTCTCTCCTCCCTCCTCTTTCTCCCTCCATCCCTCTTTTAACCCCCCCCCCCCCCATTAAGGTCAGGATGGTGCTAAGTGTCTATCAGTGCTGATGAGGCTCAGGAGACTCCTTTGTTCTCAATGAGGGTGAAAATTCAAAACAGCCACAAGAGCGAAAAGCATAACCCCCCCCACCTCCATCCCCTCATCCCTCCATCCTTCATCCCATCGTCCAATCAATCGCTCCTTCTCCCTAACAACTCTATTGATCAGATGCACCAACAACATCTTTCATTTATTAATTATGAGAGAAAGTCTTCCTGGGATTTCTCTCTCACATTTTGTTCTCCTGACCCCCCCCCCCCTACTCCCCCCCCCCTCCACCCCCACCCCCCTCCTCCTCCCGCTCGTCCCTGCTACCTAGATCCATCTGCCCATCCCTCCAGATTAGCTCTGATGTTCTCTAATTATATTAAAAATATGAGTGTATCATGAGTGTTTTGCTGCAGGTTGTTTGATTTGAATCAACAAAATTTTAGTTAGGACAGAGTTTCTGTTTTATTTACTGATTCTGCTTCTTTACGTTTTTTTTCCCCTTTTGCTTTCTTTCCCTCCTTTTCCCTGCCGTCTCTCCCTCACGCTCTTCTCTTCCCATGTTTACAACGTGTCTTTTAAGAGCAGCAAAAAGAATAGAAGCGCTGGCAAGATCAAATTTTCATCAACATGTTGAGGAAGGTTTCTTACCTGACACACTGTATCTGGCAAATGAAAAAGTATTGCTACAGAATGTGTTGAAAAAATTAAAAGCCTTAAGAAAGCTTCTTCATGCTCATGTTGGTTAGAGACAGATGGTGGTTTTATTTTCATGCAGAAGAAGTCTGCGGTGAGCTTCAGTACGAGATGTACGGTGGCCCTGAGAGCTCGGTGCACTGCAACTTAAGAAAACACATGCAAATAAATAAAACTAATTTAGAAAATGTCTTCTCTGGAAACTCTTCTGCTGTGTTGTGAGTATTTGCAGCTCATGTGTTTCAAACTGATGAAGATGTTTTCTGAGGTTGTTTTGTCTGTTTCAGTGTGTTGGGCTCTCAGGGCCACCGTACTGATGAGACTTAATTAACATCCAAGCAGAACCACAACCTTTCCCTAACCTTAGACCAGAGCCCTTCTATTGCCTAAACCCTGACCACACCCAGCCAGGTCTCTCCAGACCCCCCTCCTCGTAACTTTTGTGTGGCACATGTTGCCTGTAAACATAATACACTTCTTACCACAATGTAATTACAATTATTCTAGTATGAAGGTGACAGGGTTGGTCCTTCACACTGTGAAAATGAAAGCCTGCTGGCAGACGGCGGACCTCTATTGCAGGACTGTGTATGGAGGGTATCCTGCAAACCTCAGCCCGGTGTCCTGCGAATAACGTCCGTATTCTAACACCTGTTGTTAAATGCCAACCTTAAATGCCACAGTGGGAAATAGTGTGTCCTTTATGTATAGAGGTAGAAAGTTGTGGAGCTTGTGGTGGTGGATGGACATGTAGCATGTCTGACCTCTCCCATACAGGGGTGACTGTGGCTTAAGAGAGTAGAACAGGTCATCAGCTAATCAGACCGTCGGTGGTTCAATCCCCAGCTCCTCCTTGGGCAAGATACTGAACCCCTGAGGGCCGTTCAGATCAGTGTATGGCTGTGACGTGTGTTTTGTAAAGCATTCCTTCATTCAGGAGACTGGAGTTCACGTCCCACCACAGAGCAGCGGGTAACCTTTTATTAAACCTACTCACGATCTTTCCTTAACCTCAACCAAGGGTTACTCAACCCTAGTCATGCCTATTTATTATTATATCAGGTTTATTTGCCATGAGCACATCTTTCTCTAACCCTAACCACACCATGTCTGTCACGCCTCTGTGTGCTATTTTAACCTGGTGTTGGTGACTTGATAAGTAGTTGACACGAAAAGGCAAATGGGAACCTGTCATGGCTCAGGTTTAGGAGGACTCAGTTTCCTCGAGAGACGCTGGTTGAAGTTCAAAACCGTTCACCTTTATTAAGGCTCAGCGGGCATGAGCAGGTGAGGGCAAACAGTAGATGAAGTCAGGGTTTGGGTTTGTGGTCAGTAACAGTCAGACAGATGAACCAGGCAAAAGGTAAAGTCCACAAATGGGCAGGTGGTGGATAAACAGGCATGGCAGGTAAGAAGGCCGGGAAGCTACTAAGGGAAGGTTAGGGAACTGGGAACCAGATTTAAGGGGCAACAGTCAGTTGATCTGGAGTCTCTGTTCCTTGTTGTCTCCTCACCTTGTTGTATTTGTCTTGTTGGCCCTTCCTTGTTGTGTCCGTTTTGTTTTTTGTCCACCTCCTTGTTGGTGTCTCCTCCCTCTTGTCTCCTCTTGGTTGAAACTTCCCGGTCCTCTCCTTCCTGCTTCGTCCTTGTCGTCTCCTCCTTGTCGTCCCCTCTTCGTTGTGTTCTCCTACAGTTGCGTTTACAGACTCAGTGAGTCTTCATTGATTGGAGGAGTGAGCGCTGACAGACTGACAAATAGCCTTTTTATTAACGGCCTGTCTGTGTCTGGTAGCCAGAGATCGCAGAGAAGAACAATTCAATCCAGTTCAATAGACTTTATGTTTCCCTGCAGGGCCATTTTCATTACAGGCAAAAAAAACACTGATTAAAGACAAAAAAATTGACATTACTCTTGTGAACTCAGCCTGTACCACATAGCAGTCTCTCCATGTGGTTTACCTTCCTGCTCACGGGCCTCATGTTTATTTTACAGAATAATATGGATTTGAACTAACAGCCTGGTTTTTAGTATGAGGAGCCAATTGTGTTAAGTAGCAGACATATCACTCTGTATCACCATCGCATGGCTGCAAGTGGACTGTGAGCTTTTGATATTCAACAGGGACCAACAGGCTCTTGGCAACAAATGATCATCTGGTCGCTCCACATCAAAAAAAAAAGAAAGTCTGAATCCTCCACCTACACTAGATCCAGATTATATCCCTGTTTATCCAGAATCATATCAAATATTAACCATTTGTGTGAGATGTTTGTCATAATTGCCTTGTGAAATTTGACCACCGAAATCACTTCAGTTCATCCTTGAGTCTCAGTGAACGTTTGCACCAAATTTAAAGGGCGTCCCTTGAGATGTTCTCGAGACATGACGTTCGCAAGGCCAAAACGTGATGTAAGGTCAACATGACTTTGACCTTTGACCTTTGACCACCAAAAAAAGGGGACATCTTTAAGCTGTGGTTATTTTAGCCTTTGGTTATTTGCAAATGTTCGAAGGGAAACCAATTAATCAATAAGGGACGCAAAAGGATTCAGATTCAGGAAGTAAGTGGATTCAAGACTGTATCTAAATTTGATAAAATACTATTGAAAAACCTACGACCCGTCTTCGGCCGCATTGCCCACTGGATCAGCTGACGTCCCAACCACTGAAGCAGCTGAAGCCACTCACAAGACCAAGGATTCGAAGGCCTCAGGCAGTCAGTTAGACGACTTGCCACTGTACCTCCTGTTCTCTGTCACTTTGTGAAGCTTGTGAATTGTTTTGTGATTGAGGAACTCGTTTGTGTGGAGACGGGAACTGGATTTAGCATAAGTGAACAGACATGTAGTAAAAGGCTTGTTGGTGCCACTAGGAACAGGGGTGCTGCTTCCTGTGGTTTTGTTTTTAGATGAGAATGTAAAATTGTCAACTCATGTTTAGTTTGAGTCCTTTTTGTTATCTTTTGTATCCGCTTGCCCTGTTCCCCTGTTTTAGTTAACCCTGAACCTAACCCCAACCTAACCCTCATACTTTGACTTACCTTTGTTTACCCTCCTTACCTCCCGAAAAATGTTGCTTTACCATGTCCAGCTGGTCATGTTGCTTCCCTTTCCCCCAACAACACGGTTGTAACACTGACTTTGAGCTGTTTTATAATTTTACTTAATGGCAAATGATAAAAGCTCAACTTCATGAGATTTGATAAGGAATTCAATTTCATCCAATCAATATAGTACATTCATTAAATTAAAGTGGCTGCACATGCACAACAATTCACTAACAAAAGACAGTGTTTTTTTTTGTTATTATTTCTCAAATAGGTGTGTGTGTGTGTGTGTGTGTGTGTGTGTGTGTGTGTTTGTGTGTGTGTATGTTTCTTTTTGCCAGCAGAATATTGAGTGTAGCTCATCATTTATCCTCCTTCAGGACACACATTTGCTCTCTATCTCTCTCTCTCTCTCTCTCTCTCTCTCTTTCTCTCTCTCTCTCTCTAGTGTCCTCTGTCTCACCCGGCCCTCAGGGGTGCTGTCACACAATTGGTCAGTGACATGACAACCAATTAAGGACTAATTAATCAAGCTCCAGTTGATAGGTAATATCCTGAGCCACTCGGGGTGAAACTGTGTGTGTGAGTGAGAGAGAGGGAGAATGAGTTGAATTAAGAGAGAGAAAAAGAGAGAGAGAGGGAGGGAAAAATGGTTTGTTACACACAAATTTTAGACAAAACAAGACTGAATCATTTAGTTTGCATCACTTCATTGGAATTGAATATTTTTATTGTCTGCTAGTCTCTGGTTCTGGTCTCAACAGACTCCTCATCTGAGTCTGGGTCTGATTGAAGCTCAAGTCTCTCTGATGTTTCCTCCTCTAACCATCTCTCTGCTCTGTCACCTGTCCACCTGGAGCAATCAGGAAGTAAGAGCAGACGAGCTTCAGCCCCAGTTTTTGATTTGAAAAAAAAAAACTTTTTATGTGCCAAAACCACGTTAAACAAAATATTAATCATCACGAGTATTTGTACAGAGTTTAAAACATGTCTGGAGAGGAACTTTAAAATTTCTTTTCTTAGCAAACACAGTAATAAAGGCCTCGAGCATCATTGGTTAAAGAGGGACGAATGTTGTGATATATCATATGATATATAGTGATACTTAACAAACTGGAAATATGAGAGTAGAGAGCTTGTGAAAGACAGGAAGTCAAAGGTTTTGCGGCCTGCCACACTGCTGAATATACACACAAAAACATATAAATCTATGTTTGACCTTGTTAAACCCACAAACAACTCAAATTGGGTGAAGACACTCCCTTAATCTTTGCATAAAAAACAGTGTGTGATCAGAGTGATCAGACACAGAGAAGAAAGAGAAGAAAGAAGAAGAATTTCACTGATTGTGAAACTGAGCTAAAAACATGCATCAGTTTACTTTAGTAAAATCACTCTAATGTAAAGTCCTGTTTTATTCTGAACTTCATTTGTTGGGACTAGAAACGTCTGAATGAGGCTCCAGAGGCTCTGAGAACAGTTCTCAGTAAATATTAAAATCATATAAAACACTACAGAATGACTCATAATAAATAATAAAGACATTAAACATGCTGAAGGAAGAGACTGTCCTCCTGTGAAAAACGAGCCCACAGGTCGTTTGTGCAGCAGCTTATTACGACCCGTAGTAACGTTTTGTTGCTAGGCGACATTTAGTGGTCGTTGTAATGATGACAGGAGTAAAGGGAAACGTGCGGTGACGTAGTGTAAAGAAAGTCCACGTCAGGAGGAGGTTGTGGTGGATGGAGGAATATGACACAAGACAGCGTTGTTCCATTCCCATGTGAAAACAGTAGTTTATATTGTTTATTATATATAATATTATTGTAACCATGACAACAAAGATTGTTAAGGAAGTACTTATTTTAACCCAAATCCCGATCTTTTCCTAACCCTAACCAAGTAGTTTTAATGCATAAACCTAACCAAGCCATGACTGTTATAGTAACCACGACAATGTCGGGTACGCCACTCTTGGTACAGTTTCATATTTATTATGGTAACCATGACAACCAGATTATTTCTGTTTATGAAGTTATAAAGCTCCGTGAAGTTTGTTATTTAATTTTACGTTAAATTACTCTGTTTATTTTGTATTTTCACGTCAGTGTAACTCGGAAAAGGAATGTGTGAGGTGCCACTCTGTGTTTATAAATGCCACTTTATGTGCGGGAAATGGTGTACGCATGCTTTTTGTGTGTACACATCATTCATGCATCTGGCCCCAGATCTCTATGGCACAACACCAAATCATCCTCATGCAGAAAAACCACTAACAAGTATAATGGAACCTCGAAATGGAAATAAACTTGATTGTCTGTCTGAAGCCTCGTGTGGACGGATGATTTTTTTTTGTAGTTCCAGACTCCACGGCCAAAACATGGCCACAAATGGGGAGAATTGTGAGATGGATGGAGGAGTTGTTAGTAAATCAACACATTTCTTTCAGTTATATGCTCCTATAGCAACCACACACACAACTTCCATGCTGACTGAAAATGATTTTGGCGGAGGACAGACACAGTAACAGCTGATTGGTTTGGGTAAATTAACAACTCCTTCAACAGAAAACAGCTAATGTGAACATCAACAGTGAAATGCTAATTATCAGATTAAAACAAGTGCTGGTCACTTCTTCTGTGTGACATTACGTTATTTGACCATGAACCCTGTAATATATGGATGAAATGAAAATACATTAGTGAGTTTTACAGTGACTGTGTACAGTGCTGCTGCAGTGCAAACACATGGAGCAGTAATCACCCCTGCAGTGAAACTCTGTCGGCCCTCTAAAAATAAATGTGATCACTGTGGGGGGGCCTGGGGCCCTTGGGCTGACCGAATAGAAGTATTGATGAGAGCAGAGGAGAGAGAAACAAACAAACACACACACACACACACACACACACACACACACACACACACACACACACACACACACAAGCAGAGTGTTAGAGCCGCTGGCTAGAGGCCACAGTAAACCTATTGATCCATTGTTGTTTTCCAGCCCATCTCTACACGCGCTAACACACACACACACACACACACACACACACACAACACACACACACACACACACACACGGCGAGAGATGCTATTATTGCAGGTTCGTTGTTTTGTTTTTTGTTTTTCTCTGTATCCACGCCTCCATTTGAACCTTTCTAACACCTGCCTTCACTTGGACAGAACTCACTCGGACCTGTGACAAGCTGCTGCACTCTACAACATATGAATATTATACACTACATGAATATTCTCTGAGGCGTGTGAGTGGGGCGCCTGAACATCTGGGGGTGGGGGGGTTATGGCTTGTGTGTTTGTTATCAGTTTAACCAATGGTTAGTTTAACCAGTAAGAGTTGATGCAGTTTGAAGCTTCGATACTGTTGCTGTAGTTACCTGTAGTTACAGCTGTAAGCTGTGAGTATGTTGAAACATCTGCCCTGTTTACAGCATTTCACAGGCCCGGACCTGTTGTGCTGTCAGGTTTGTATTCCACTCCAAATGGAAATAGTTAGCGGAACTAGCTAACGTTAGCATTGATTTCCACTAGATCAGCCTTTCTCAAAGTGGCGCCGAGCGGTCAGGGTGCATCCCACATGGGCGTAAAAATGAGTAGCAAATCCCGACTCCAGCATGACATCCCCACGTCCCCCTCTCGACCCCACGCTTCCGACCCTTCTCACTGTCCTGTGAGAACAAACCTGTCCCAGGTGACACTGTGCTGCGCAAGCTTGCCACAGTTCTATTGGAATAGTATGTCCTATTGCTTTGTACGAGGAGGTCGGTGGTCGGTGGGTTTTATTTTAGTGATTAAGTGGTCCTTGATGTGATAAGATTCATGTCATTTCAACACCTGCTGAATCAGCAGCACCTCCTGCACACTCAGGGCTGTATTTGCTCCTCGTTATAGGAAGGAGGGGTTCTAGTTAACTGGCTTTCTTTCATGGTTCCACATGTGGTAGTGGCAAATAAATAACGTACGTCATAGAGAGGACCAAGCAATGGTGACATTTGCTTCATGAAACTTTTAAAGTTCAAAATATCATGAAGGATCGTGTGATGGTGAGCCAGCATGCACAATACCAGGACCCTGAAACTGAAGGAGATACAGGGAAATCAAAGGAATTCCATGTATCTACCACATGTATGGGAGAGTTGTCTCAGACTTTTGGACTCCGCTGTAGATAAATTTCATCCCTCAGGTCAGATGAGCTCATTTCTTTCACTGCTGCAGCCCATGGGATGTCGCTGAGCTCTCTCTCTCGCTCTCTCTCTCGCTCTCTCTCTCTCTGAAAAGAAAGCTGGTAAGTGGAGCTTGACTTTATTCTCAAGATTAAAAATGAAGTTTCATACTCAAATGTTGACCCAAGGTGTCCGATAAACATTTGCCCACTCTGTGTGTTCACTGTTGGAGCACACAGATGTTTACAGCTCGTGTACGTGTTGAAATCATTGTTGTGATTTGTTGCTCAATAAATGATAATCAGATACTGACAGAACATTAGACATTAAATCCCCAAAACTCAAAACTGACACAAACATAAATAATGTTTTAGAGCCTCTTTGCTGGACATACAAACCAGCACCCTCTAGGTGTGGGTGTATGTGTGTGTGTGTGGGTGTATGTGTGTGTGTGTGTGTGTGTGGGTGTATGTGTGTGTGTGTGTGTGTGTGTGTATGTTGCCTCCCCTGTAGTGAAGTCATCTCTCATGCTCTATTTGCAGTGATTCCATCGCCCTGTTCCCATGCCCTCTCTCTCTGAAAGGGAATTAGCTAACGCACGCGCGCGCACGCACACACACACACACACACACACACACACACACACACACACACACACCTTAAATGAAGAGGTTGATGGTTTGTTCAGATACATTGTGAAGTAAAAATGAGAGGTATTTATTCCTCTCACCACAGCAACAAGACAAGACAAGTTGTGATTGGACAGCGGCACTGAATGGTAACGCAGCGACATCACTGAATAGAAGTCAGGTCGATAAACATGAGCAGTCAGATGATCCAGGTCAGTCAGACTGATTTAGAAGACAAAAAGGGGGAAAACACCTTAGGATGCATAAAACACCTTAAGTTTCCTTCTTAAATTTGACACTTATGGTTTAATTTCTCCTTAGCTCAGGAAGTTAAGGTTGTTGCACAGACTCTCTTAAAATGTTTCCTTAGTTGAGGGGAAAAGTTCATTTATTAACAGCAATGAAAGAAATTTTACAGCAATGAAATTCTACTGTTTCCATGGAGACTGTTTGTTTGCTGGCATTAGCGTGTGACACCTGTTATCACTTTTGGGAAGCTGGGGGCAGTTGCACAAAACACCTTACGTTTTCTACTTAAATTTGACACTTTTTCAGTTTAAGTTTTCCTCAGCCGAGGGAGTTACTTAAGGGTGTTACACAGAATCTCTGAAAAGGTTTCCTTAGTTAAGGAAAAATAAATGATGCATTTGCAGCAGTGAAAGAGATTTTACAGTGGGAAAATTCTACTGTTTCCATTGTGGGTTCGTGGACATGAAATATCTCGACTTGTGGCATAAAACTGTAGAGCATCATTAAGCTGTGGAAAGACCGACTATAGACGGTCAGACAAGTTATAAACTGACCGCCGGTCAGACCTGTGATGTAGAACTAGCTCCTCATCATTACTGGTGTCCATTGGGTTCTCCCATTCTTCTCGGGACTAACCATGTTGCGTTTTTTTCCTTAGTTTGGTCGCTAAGGTCTTTTGTGCAATAGTTTAACTGACTTTAAGTGATTCCTTAAGTATAAGAGTAAGATAAGGAGAAAACCTTAAATACTTAAGGGAACATTTTAAGGAAACCGTGAGGAGAAGACTTGAGGGTGTTTTGTGCAGCTGTTTTCATTTTAAGAAAATCTTAACTCTGATTTTAAGTTGGTTGTTTTGTGCAACAGGTGAATATAATCTTATTATAGATAGGACAAAAGTATAAAGACAAAACCCAACAGGAACTGTCACTTTAAGACAGACATTAGACTGACGCTGTTTGGGCATGTGACTGCTGAGCTGGACTGATGACTGTTGGGAGTGGGACATGTAGAAGCACAAATGTTCTCGAGTCAAAAAGCTTTGCATTCAACTAACGGTGTTAAATATTCTGACAGCTTGGATATATATCACTGCTTGATAAGAGAAGTTGGGAAGAGGCAGAACTCTGCACCTCAGAGTGAAGGCAGAAACAGACGGAGAAGACATTAAAGACATGTAGACAGGAAACTGGTTTGGTGGCAGTGACTCTCTGGACGAGCAGCACGGTGTCACTCACAGAATACATCTGATCGATTCTGATTTTTTGTCTTTCTTTCTCTCATCATCACATCTTTTCTTCATCTGTTTCTTTCTCCATCTCTCTGTCGCTCACACTTTTTAGCTTTTAACTCCGATTGGCCCTCCTCTTTCTCTCTTTCACACACACACACACACACACACACACACACACACACACACACACACACACACACACACACACACACACACACACACACACACACTTACTTTAACATGGCCTCTGGTCTGTTCTCTACTCACAGGCCAATCAATAGACAACATGTTGAGCTCTATACAGGCAGAGCTACTATGGATCCAAAGCCTAATTGCATGGCTGTACAGCAAAGTGTGTGTGTGTGTGTGTGTGTGTGTGTGTGAGTGTGAGAAACAGAGGGGTATGTGTGTGTGTGGGGTGGGGTGTATGAGGAGGGCCAATCAGAGTTAGTAAAGCCTGTGTCTGTGTGTACATATAGGGTTTCATGTGTGACTATTTTGTGATTAGAAGAATGATAAGTTCAAGTTGCTGAGTGAGGACTGAACGTTCATATCGTGTCTGCAGCTCTGGAAACATTCGCTGATGTTTCGCTGTTGACCTTTACCACAGTATTTACTCAGGACAGCTACAGTGTCCTCGTGTCAAGTACTTTAAACTGTTATGGTCCAGTGACAGGAAAATATCAGGCATCTTGAGTATGATGCGTCTTAAGTTACGTTTTACATAAAGTTATTTCCAACTATATATAAAAGTGACTGTAATCAAGATTCTAATCATAAGATCTGTATGCGTTTACTGATGCATGAATGAATTCACAGAAATAGCCCTTAGATAGTTCTGGCATGTTTGGGTATTTCTCTCCTGTGTTATATTGCAGGTACAGTTTTTTGTATACTCAGTATTTTGAGTGTTTCGTGTGCTGTGCATCTTTCAGGCCACATGAGTGCAGGCCACACAAAATGATGCCTGTATGAGTGAGAGTCAACACTTTGCCTCAGTATCCTTCCAAAAGATGTTAATGCTTGTGAGAGTTGTGTTTTGGCGTTATGTCTGTATTTTTACAGTAAACAAACTATAGCCTCCTCTTTCAAGTGTATATGTTGTATCATGAGTAGAGAGACAAAAGTAAGAAGTATTTAAATCAAAATGCAACAATCAGCGTGTATTGATATAATACACACCTATGTGATTTTGGGACTAGACTTTTCTAGTCTTTACAACCACTCAAACACTACTAGTCACATTAACCCATTCACCCAACTGATCAACTGATCCTTGGTGACTGAGAAATGAAGCCAACTCTTAAATGCTAAAAACTGCAGTTCCTCTAACGACCACTAGAGTCTGGCTCCAACAGTGAGTCAGTCCCCATAGACTCCCATGTTAAACTGTCCAACTTTACAGCAGAAATAAACATGTTTACAGCCTGGTACAAAAACAGTTTTGGTCTCTATAGTTTCCTCCTTCATGACAGCTGTTTACATAACTCACCTGTTGTATTTTATTAAGCCTTAAAGTTATTATAATTGAGGGCGTATCTCCTTGAGTGACAGGTGGGTGATCGTGCTCGACACAAGGCCGCATGCACCGAAGTCTCACAGTCAGGCACTGCAAAGATGGCGGCGGTGGAGCAGCCCACTCTGAGCTTCAAAACTGCTCTTCAGAAACCTGTGGGTGACGCCACGGAGGCTACGTCCATCTTTATTTACAGTCTATGATTCATAAACACATTCAACCTCAATTTGAGGTTCAGTATCTTGCCCAAGGACACTTCGACATGTGGACTGGAGGAGCTGGGGATCGAACCACCGCTCCTCTGATTAGTGAAGGACCTGCTCCACCTCCTGTTTCTAACATGTTAAAGTTCATATCAAATGTTTCATATGAGAGCAGGTTAATGTTCAGAGATGAACTTCAATAATAATTTTTTTTGTCTGCCCTGAAAATCGACTGTTGGTCCAACTTCATCCAAAGCAAGGTGACCTTCAGCAGCACACACATGATGATGATGATGTCACAGTGATGTCATCTGTCAGGAAGGTAATAGTGTGGTGACGTTTTAATAACTGCAGCTCATATAGGACGTGGTTTGCTCTGGCCTTACCTCTAATCTGTCAGACAGGACAGGAATAAAGACAGAGATGAAGAACAGAAACAGATACAGAAAACATAAGAAGAAAGGGAGTAGACAAGAACTGCCACGATTAAGAGGAAGATGGACAGACTGATAGAGATAGTAGTTGTAATATATGGAAAGAAAAACAAGGAGGACAGGAAGACAGGCAGAAAAAGTAAAGATATCCAGAGGGATATGTACACATCAGGTACAAAGAAAGACAGAGACTATAGGAAAGACAGATACAGATACAGATACAGAGTGTATTAGACAGACAGATACAGAGAGGCAGAAAGAAACACAAGCAGGTTCAGAGCGAGATAAGAGCAGTAAAAGACAGACAGGTGAAAAGACAGTAAGATGGACAGGTGCAAGTGTTGACCGCTGCAGTGTCTACTCATATATCCATCCTCCTTCGCCTCCCTGCTCGCAGATCGGCAGCAGGACGGGACACAAACTTATGATTTGCCCTCTACATGGAGGCTCCATAACTCACCGCCCCGCCTGCCGCTCGCTGTCACCGCACCGAGACCCACGTAGGTTCGGGTTGACGTACGGCCGCCTGGGCCGTCCCCGCGGTCCTCTCCAAAACAACGTTAGGCTGGAAAAATTGCAGGAGGAGGCGTGGGGTTAATAGAGCGATCCTCCTCTTTTAATTGAAAAAGTTAAACGAGGCGATGGGGCAAGGATGTTATTACAGGGAATGAGACGGGAGCAGAGAGATGAATGGCGGCCTCTGAAGTTGGGTTAATGAGGACACAGGGGAGCATGTAGGATACTGGGCATGAGGGTCAAACGTTTGTGTGTGTGTGTGTGTGTGTGTGTGTGTGTGTGTGTGTGTGCGAAAACCAGAGTTCTCAAGGATAAAAGCTGACTTTTTAGGCATGTGGTGGACAGTCGCTCCCTTCACTGAGGATGAGGAGAGTTAAAACCAATTTTTCCGCATTTACTGACAATGGAGTTTCGGAATGAGACTAATTAAACTACACAAAGAGGAAAAACTGAGCATCAGAGTTGTTTCTTCAGCTTGGGAATCATAATTTGTTTCAAATCAAACAACAATATATGTTGTTTGAGACTACTGATTTGAGGACATAATTTAGGTGTGTCTTATCCTTTGTCATTGTTGGAAAAATAAATCTGAAATTGGAAATTAGTTGCATTTTGAGCACTTCCTGTTCCCTCATCCTGAAGCCTCTGGTTCTTTGAACTTGTTTTTGGTTAGATGATTGAAATAAGATGGTTAATACAAGCACGTTTTATTCTAAGACCCCAGTCCTGATTTCTTTAAGCCTTTACGTCTCGGTTGCTGACAAGTGTCTAAATGAGACTACAGAGGTTGTCGGGGACGTTAAACATCATCACGTTGAACATGAAAACTGATCTACTCTCCAGTCCACCTTTACAGCCTCGCTGTGTTTATACAAACTGTCTCTATCTCCGTCAGAGGAAAGGCTTTGGAAGAAGAGGCCAGAGCTGAATCAAACTACAAGCTGAAGTTTAGTGGGGGTGAGGCTGAAGTCATGTGACCTTGGTGTTGAAGTCATGTGACCTTGGTTTATAGTATATAACATTAGCTTTTTACTTCTGCTGATTGTATTTAGGTTTCAAACATCATGAAGTGGAGTTCCTTAGTGAAGATGATCCTGCTGAACAAAAACTGTCAGGATCATTAACTGTTTATTTTCTCTAATAATCTAAATGTTAAATTCCCATTGTCTTTTTGTGGAGGGAACCAGGGTGATGCTAACATCCAGAAATACGCCATCCCTGCAGCACTCTATCGTTTGTCGGAGCTCCTCACCCTATCTCTAAGGCCCACCTTGATCTCGGACATCTTCGGTCACTACCCAGAACTCATGACCATAGGTGAGGGTCACAATGAAGATTGTCTAGTAAATAGGGAGCTTTTGCCTTCTGGCTCAGCGCCCACTTCACCACGACGGTCTAGTACAACTGCTGCTGCAACAGTCTCCTGCTCCGTCCTACCCTCAGTCGCAAGCAATACCCGGAGATACTTTACCTCCCTCAAGGAGCAAAGGAGCTACTATATTTTCTAGCATGTAAGTGGTTAGTGGTTAGCCGGAAAGTCGATCCCTGTGCAGTTACTCATTTTCTATGTTTCCTTTTATTTGGACTCAGTGACAAGCGTTTGTCCTGTTATACATTGTTTTACTGGAGTTGCGTTTCCCAGATGTTTTGACTGTTGTTGACTATGTTCTTATGATGCAAAGTCCAGACAGCCAAAATTATGAGGACAAGAGCCAGTTTCTGGGTCTCTAAATCTGGGTAATTTCCATTCAAAAAAAAGAGAAAGAAAACAAAACGTGAATCTTACACAAAGGTGATAACCTTACTCTAATAATTCTAAGAACGTAATCTAAGGGAACAAATTCATTTCTTTGACAGCACATAACCAAACTGAGGGTTGTTTTCCCTCTACAATCAGACAGTACTAATATTATATGTGTTCCCCACAGATTTGTAAAAAACTCCCTGTTATTCATCTGAGTGTGAATTCTTGAGCACCCATTCATGGTGAAAACAGATTTAATCACCTCATTGGCACAAAATGAGACAAATCGAACGATCCTTTTTCTGTTTAATATCTGAAACTGATCCAACTCTCCCCCTTTAGGCCCCGTCAGCTCTCACTGCACCCCCTCCCCCCTTTACATGCCATCATTTATTAATGGTAAGAGGTCTGCATAAAGCATTAGCCGTGTTTGTGATAAACCATTAGTGATGTATTTCATTTCTCAGTAGGAAACGGAGGAGCGTTGGGGGCCGTTAATATCCGTTAATGTTAAGAGGCGGCGGAAGGGGAAGAGGTTCCTCCCTCTGAGGTGATTAGACCCGTCCATTTAGTTAGAGGATGCACACACGCACACACACACACACACACACACACAACTCACAAAAAAGTATACTCACATCTTCAAGCCTTTATACAGTACATGTGCACATATCGAATATACAGATTACTGAATATACTGCTGACTCGCTCAGGAGTTACCAGATCATAGATAAAGCAGGAGCATGGCTGTTCAAGGCTTCAAAAACAGGCAGTAAAATCTTAAAATCAATTCTACAACTCACAGGTAACCAGGAACCAGCTGTTTCTCTTAGAGCGTGTTAAAAGCTCGGCGGCAGCGTTTTGTATCAGTTGCAGTCTTTGGATGTTCCACCTGCTGATGCCAGAGTTCAGGGTCAGTGTTGTGCCAGTTCACACTTTAAAAGAACTAGTTCAAAGTTCAGTTCATACGGATGAAAATAAACTAGTTCACATTCATTTGTTCCATTTTTAAAAAAATAAATAAATAAAGGGCAATATTCTTTTTCAACCACCCTCTACCCATCCATCACTGGCCCCAAATCATTGCCACTCTCTGGACATTTTAACATGGGAGTCTATGGGGATTGACTCACTGTTGGAGCCAGACTCTAGTGGCCGTTTGAGGAACTGCAGTTTTCGGCGATTCCGTGTTGGCTTCATTTTTCAGCCCTGGACGTTGATGCTTGACACAAACTCAACATCAGGCTTAATGAAGGACGTGTCACAACATGGCGACTCGATCTGAATGACTTCCATTTATTGGCTTTAGTTTCAGGTTCCTGGTGTTGTGCGTTCTGCCTCACTGAACAGAGCGGATCCATCGTTAATATCTCGTTTTTCCCGATCCAGATCACAAATCACAACCCATACCAACCATACCAAGGAGAACTGGGGTCTGACGCTTTTCCTGTGGTTGGATGAAATTGCTTAAGCTTGTAAACATCAGGTAATTAATATAATATCAAAGAAAATCTCCAAATTAGAAAAGAAACCAAGTTTTGACACAAGCATGTTCCATATTTTATAACCTGTCAGATGTACGTGTGTGTGTGTGTGTGTGTGTGTGTGTGTGTGTGTGTGTGTTGAAAGTGACTTTTCCATCTCTCTCCGTTAAGTGTTGTCCCCTAATCACAGTGATTGTATCTCTCAACAATCAGCTCTGATTTGTTCAGCTAAACACACAGAGCGTCTTCGTAACGCAGCAGAATGAGTCTTTCATCTCAGTCGTCTCTGTGTGTTTGTGTGTTGGTCTCTTGAGTTTCAGCCGACAGGATCGGATATAAATTAGTAATGACGAGCATGCAGCTGGTGTGACTCTTTGTCAGCTCGTCCTCACAGCTCAGTCACTTAGCGACAAAACAGAACAATGTGTGTTGTAACTACGTGAAGGTCACATACGTTATTTACTGCATTAATTTCAAAGCTCAAAAATGAAAATCTCAGTGTATGTCCAGGTTGGGGATGATTCACGATTTCAATCATTTTCTCCCCCAGTAAAATGCAGAAAGACATTACATTATGTTTTAGTACTGAATGTTTCACACAGCTGCACCACCTGCAGGGCTGTTATTCTTATACATATTCAACAAGTGCAGGTTTTGCCCATACAGCTATGTCTGTATGACTGTCAGGACCCAATGCTTCCACTAAGCAGAGATGTTCATTTTGATAATCAGCTCACATCTGCCTCTTCTGTCCGGATGGAGGATGTATCCCGATGGCTATGATGATACACTGACTTTTTCTCTAGTGCCACCACGAGTGACATCTGTGGTTTTCAGGGAAATATCTTTTACCTTTTTTTTTTCTCAACCAGAGGAAATATAGAGGTGAGATAACGTAAGATGAGAGAACAGAAACCTTAACTTAAATGACATAAGTACAAAGGTGAAAATAGAAACAGAGAAAATCTTAGAAAAGAAAATTTTCTTAAAAAATAAGGAGAGAAAAAAAGGTAGAAGGTTACATAATAAATATTATCATATTAGTTCAGAGGTGATAGAGAAATGATGTCATCATTTTTCAAAAGTTTATTTCTCTTTTGGTTGTATAATAAACCGAGTGACTTGAGTAGGGAATTTAGTTACAAATGAAAAGGTGAAAATATAGGAATTGATTTGGCAAATTTCTTCTTCGAATTTAGCATTTAGAATAATCACGTTAAGCATTACACCATCATTTTGATTATCATAGTAACTATTAATATCTTTAAGGGTTTATACTCCGTCTATACTCATATTATTGGACAGAGCACAGTCACGTTTGGTTGTAACACATTTCTGTCCCCATGAAGATAAATAGTCAGAACTTTGATCATCCCTTCACATTTCCTGAAGCACCATCAGCACGACAACATTTTATCAGTCCAATACATTTTTTTTTTTTACCAAATATTTGCAAACTTACTGACATTCCCGTCATCCTCAGCTGTACTTATTTTTTTAGTTTAAATTAGCAAATGTTAGCATGCCAAAATGCTGAACTTCATTCATTCTGTGTCCGTGTGTCAGCGAAGCTCTGTTTGGTCTCCGTGATGTAAATGTCGTCATCCGTCCATGTCTGCGAGGGTCTGTGTTGGACCCCTATGCCCTGAACTCCTGGCCTTATTTTTCCTTAAGCACCTTCCTCTTGCTCTGCTTCTTCTTCTGGATTTTTATAGAGGTAGACAAACAGCGTTGTGGTGCATTACTGCTACCGAGTGTGGACCCTCAACTGCAGCATCAATGACGTGTGTGCCTTCAGTGAACTGCCACATTTTAGTCTAGCAGCGTTCATCAGGCAAACTTCATCAGCTGATAAATCCACCATAAATGTCAACAGTGTGCAGATCCAGTAAATTCTGTTTCCTGGACTCATCTCTTATTTACGGAAGCCAAGAAAGGCCATACTCGCAAATATTTTTTTATCCCGTTGCCTCGAGATAACAGAGCTTTGTTTTCTTGAGATAATGAGGTAATTATTCTGTTTTCTCGACATAACAAAGCTCCGTTATGTCAAGATAACAGAATAATTATCCCATTATCTTGAAGTAACGGATAACAAAGATTTGTTATCTTGAGATAACGAGATAAAAAATATTTGCGAGCTGTATTTATTCTCCTACGCACCTGTCTGAATACAGTTAGACAAATACCACTTTTTCTGTAAAATAAAATACCTTATAAAACAATTAATAAATTGCATAAAATGCACAACAAGATGCTCAACCGCCGACAGTTGACAGAAAAGTTCTCAGCAGCGTCTTTACTAGTGAGTTTTGACTGTAATGGGATTGGCAGTAGTAAGACTGTAACTAAGGTTTCACTGGAGTTTTAACGTTCTGTGTTCTGAGCTTTCCAGAAAACTTTTTTTCATTTTAGGAAATTCATAGTTTACTGCATGAAGACACTGAAGTTACAGAGTAATATCTCAATATTCAAACCTAAAATGTATGAAATAAAAGCACGAGTTAGCTCCTGTCTGTAGCCCCGCAGTGTCAGATCCTCCGTCACAGTGTAATAAGTCAACTGCTAATTAGTGAACAAGTGAGATTACAACCTGAGTGTGTTCCAGCTGCTGCCTGCTTGTCAAACATCCCTCCAGCAGAAATCAATAGGTCATCATCTCTACATATTACTACATATCAGGAGGAGAGTGGAGGAGGAGTACAACGCCGGGGAGAGGACAAGAAATCAAAGGAGGGAACAGGAGAGATGAAAAAAAGGACGGACGAGGAGAGGAAATGTCACGTCCGTGTTGTCGCCTCTGCTCGGTTTACGAGTAAAATCATGTCTTAATGTGAGGGTTCATTTCTGAAGGGAGCACGGGATGCTAACACCCACCGAGCGATTGCTATTTTATTTTCTAGGCTTCGTGACGATAAAAACACAAAGATGCTGTCAATGTCAGATGGATCATGTCAAGACAATTCACAAGTGCTGTGTGTAAATCTGCTTTAGAAAATAAACTTTACTGACAAAGATGAACATAACATCTGTTGCCAGTGCCAAGGACCTCAGATACTGTCACTAGGGAGTGTTGCGCTGACAGTGGAACTCGCAATACATCAACCATTGGTCATTGTGCGAAAGGAGACCGTGATAGCAACAATCAGTCAGTAAACAATCAGGACATCAATGGTTAAACTGGGAAACGACAAAGCAGCTATAAGAGGGTGCGTGTGCGTGTGTGTGTGTGTAGGTGTCAACACACATACACACCCCTTACTGAAATCCACTTAAAATGTGCCGCTGACTCCCAGTCAATGATTTAACAGCTCAGGCTGAGAGGCAGGGCAGTGATGAGGTGTGTGAGCTAATATTTGGATAGATATTGATGGTCATTTTTACAGATCGTTTCCTCTGAAGATGATTAACACGTCTGGTTTCTCAATCGTGGTCCGGTCCACAGGCCCTGGTGGTGCTGAACCCCTCAGGCTGGCTCTGCCTCAGAAGGACACTGAGGCAGACCGGTGAGCGCAAGGTTGCTAGTTTGAATCCAGAGGAGGACGTATCGAATACTGAGTGTATTGATTTGATGTGCTAAGTTCTTTAACAGTGTAATATTTTATCCACTCGGCAGTATAGATTAAGCCATTAAAAGTGTTTGTACCTGATCTGAATGGCTGCACTCGAAGGCAAAGGGGAATTTAAATATTAGGGGACAACAGTGCACGTTCAGACAGAGGCAAAGTTGGGACTCCTGTAGTTGGGAGGTCGAACTTTACAAGTTCAACTCAGAAGTCTAGACTCCCGAGGACAGGAGGGCTATTTACATTTGGAACGGCAGCGTTCTTCCTATAAACTCAGATCTCCAGTGTAGTAAAAGATACACGTCATATCCGACCTGTAATATATATTAAATATCGAATGAAATTTAATATGATGCACACTGCTTCTGTTCATTTTCATTGAAATATATTTATTTATATTGAAATGTGGTATATTTGTAGACAGAAGCTCCCAGAGGCAGAACTGTTGTTAAACTGTCCAGATAAAACTGCTTCTTTTTAGCTTCATCTTCTCCGACAAAAGGATCTTCATTTTCTAAAAGGATTTTTTTTTAAATCATAAATCAAAACACAACAGAAACAGAGCCTTCAGTAAATTGTTAAAGGGCTCGTTGAGACAACACTTTTTCTACCGGGACGACGGCGCTCACTGTCACCTCTGGAGCTGGGAGGCGAGCTGCTGTCTCACCCAGCAGGACGGCCCTCACATCTCCGAGAACACCAGAGCAGATTTCCAAACAGGCGTTATATGTGGATAGACTGACAACATATATGAAGTCTTAATGGTCACTTTCTCACCTGAAACAACACTATGAGCCTGGCTCACAGTCTCTGTCACTGTCGCTGTTTGGTGTGAAATGGATTATGTCCCCTGTTTGCAGTCACGTAACGATGCATCCTTCTGGATATTTGATCTGTACTGGGGTAGATGTGGACTTTGAATTGGAACAGTACTTGGGCTGAGACTGATGACGTTTCACAAGAGCACAAGTACAGAGATGAATGCAGAATGAAAAATGGCTAGTTTAGGGGGAACATCTAGCGCACTCCCCCTGAGCTTTCCCATAGTGCACTGCGCAACAAATCATTGCCAACTTTTATTCAAAAAGAAATGTGGCTCCATGCCAATGTCAAGATACAAAATATGAGTTAGCTGCTCAGCTAGTTAGCTGGCGAGTTAGAACTGAAACTACAGGTTTCATTTAAAACCCTGAACTGAATATGTGTAAACATATCTAAACTATGGAGAAGGAGCAGAGTGTTTTGGACTGTTTAAAAACATTAAACTTCTTATGTATTCTGGTCAAACCCACATTGATTACATCATCTATGAACAGATTTCTTCAGGGATTCTGGGTAATACCTGATGGACATGAAGCAAATGTAAAAATGTGAAATGCGGAATTACTTAATCTTCTCTCTGTTTCTCTGTTGTACCTCTGCCACTGTCTGTTCTTCTCTCCCACGACTCCGTGTAAATCACTCTTTGAATCTCGATCACATTTACTTTGATTTTCACCTTCATCATCTCATAATCAAACATCCCAGATTACATTTTCTGAAATGAACTCAGTTAGTGCCCATTTGCCTCATGTGTCAGACTGTCCCTATTTATTCAAAGTGATGGTGGGTACACTGTAAAAAATGACTCATACACAGTCAGTGCAGTATACTCAGTTTCCAGTATCAATACTTTGTACTCAACTTTATTTTTCTATTATGGATATCCTGTAACAAAATAATTTCCCTATTTGGGATCAATAAAGTCTATCTATCTATCTATCTATCTATCTATCTATCTATCTATCTATCTATCTATCTATCTATCTATCTATCTATCTATCTATCTTAATTATTGGTGGCAGATAGTGTTTTTTAATTTCAACTAAATAATCAGTGTTTTATCTTTATTAAACTGACACTGGTTCAGCACAGTATTAGATCCTCCCCTATTTAACATGTACAGACAAACCTTGCACAGGATGGTTTGTGCCCTGTCATGTTTCCAATTTTCAAAAAGAGTGATGAATGAAAGCCTCTATGGAAAAATACAGTGCTTGCTACAGGGTCTGAGGTGATTTAATCTTCTATAAGTCGACATTTTCTCTACAGTATTCTTTTCACAAAGTTTTTGAAAAGTGTGTTGCTCCGCTGTTGCCATCTTGGCATTGTAAGACTCCGCCTAACTCCCTGCTAATCCAAAAATGGGCAAAGAAGTGGGGCGTGTGTGGAGCTGAGACTTCGATACTATATGCCAGTTTGGTAACTGTAAGCACACGCTCCCGTTAGCATCGTTAGCATAGCTGGGTGCCTGGGCATTAAAAAGCTAAGTTAACAAGCCAGGTATGGTGAGCACAGACAACGATACCTGCTAATTAGTGCTAACATGTAAATAAAATAATAATAGACTTTCACTCACCTCTAAAAAGGAGAACAGACTTCCTCACCTGTTAGTCTACTGACTGCACACAAACAGAATAATCTGTCTAATATTTGCATGAGAAATTCTCCAGAAGGCACCAACACCCCAAACTCAGCCAATCGAATCAGCTGAGGTGATGCCTAGCAGATAGCTAACGGCTAGACACTGAGTGGCTAGTCAACTGTGACGGCACCCACCCACTCAAACTCGTCTTAACAAAATGTAAACAGGTGAATTATATAAACAGTTGTCATGAAGGAGGAAATTAGCTCTAGAGACCAAAATTGTTTCTGTACCAGGCTGTGAACATGTTTATTTCTGCTGTAAAGTTGGACAGTTTAACATGGGAGTCTATGGGGACTGACTCACTGTTGGAGCCAGACTCTAGTGGTCGTTAGAGGAACTGCAGATTTTGGTACTTCAGTGTTGGCTTCTTTTTTCCGCCCGGATTTCGGCACTTGGTGCTAACAGTAGTAGAGGAGCATGTCACTTACTGTGCACACACACACAAAGACACACACACACACACACACACACACACGCACACACCAGCACAGACACAAACGCCACTGACAGTCATTTCTGGTCTGAGTACAGGGTTAGATGGAGTGAAGTGATTTGTGGGGCTTGTCATATTTTACAGTGTTCATCTCATGGGGTAAAATCATCCTAACAGATCAGATCAATGGCAGCTCGTATAAGGACGGATCAATACTGTTTAGAGACAGACTGATCAGTAAAACCGGCGAGTTCTGATGTCTGGGAGCCTCTAGTTTAATGAAGGAGACAGACAGAGACAGACAGAGACGGAGGAAGAGGAGGGAGACAAAGGAGGGGAGGAATTTTATCTACAACTCTGCTACTACTACTGATAATACTGCTCTGCTGGAACTTTGACTTTGAGTTTGTGTTCAGCTGCACAAGTCAAAAAAAGGAAGTAAAGATAAAAACGGAGAGGAGAGGGAGAGGATAAAAACCCATTTGTGCTCTTTGCACTGCTGCTGCTGCTTCTTGCCACTGTTACTAGGTGGTGCAATCACTTCAACTTCATCAAGTACTGTTCTCAAACTAAAACTAAAACCAGGATATTCTCATTGGAGTCAAGTCACTGAGTGTGAGCACAGTAGGCTGGTAACCTGAGTGTATGGAGACCAACAATCAGATATAAATAAATATTTGAATTTGAATGTAGCATGTTTATGATTGGTCAAGTCGACGAGGACAAAATAAAATACTTTTCAGTTATTCTTTTAATTTTGGGATGAAGCAGGACGATTTGGTGGGATGCTCGGAGCATTTGATATGGCATTGCCCCCCCCCCCCCCGCGCTCAGTCGGGCCTCTTCAGTGTGACCTGCAGCAGTTACACTCACTAACATGCCAACATGGTTATGTTGTTCTTTCTATTACTGCTTGTCCTCTTCCTGATTATTAATGCATATTATTGTTATGGCCATTATTGATTAAACATAAAGTGAATTAGTTTGTGGTGTTCAGCTCAATCACAGTGTAAAATTTTAAAGACACACACACACACACACACACACACACACACACACACACACACACATTGATCTGAGGCCTCGTCTCCAAACTCTCCTCCTTTATTTCTCCTCTTTTACTCCTCTGCTGTTTTCTCTTCTTCTCCTTTACAAAAAACTATTTTTGTTTCTCTTCTTGTTACTTTCAACAATTGTAACTAAAGTAATGAATGAGTTTTCTGCCGTGTGTGTGTGTGTGTGTGTGTGTTTGAGTGATTGATGCTGGACAGCTCTGGTCACGCACCTGCTGAAATTGATTGGCCGGAGCGACTCCTGCAATCATTGGGCAGTGACCACCACCATATCCCCCCCTCTTTTTTCTTCCCCCTCACCTCCTTCATCCTCCTCCCTTCTCTTTTTTCCCTGTCCTCTTCCTCCCTCTCATTATCTTGCTTCCTTCCCTCCTCTCCTTCCTTCCTCCCTTAACTCCTCTCCCATCTTCCTCCTCCTCGTTTCGCCTTTACCCCCTTTACTTCTCCACACCTCATTGGTCAGCCAGGTTGCTTGGCAACAGCTGATCTCTCTCCCTTGCTCTCATCCAGGTATTGTGGATGTGTGAAAAGAGAAAGAGGAGAAATGGGGAAAAAGATGACTGGTAGAGGATTGGGGAAGAGATGGGAGAGAGAGGGAGGGTTGGATTAGGAGACAAGTGAAAAAGATGAAAGAAAGATGGGGTAAGAATGGAGAGAGGAAAAGATGTTAGGGAAAACTGGATAGAGTGGGAATGGAGGGAGGATGAGGAAAAGATGGGTAGCAAAAGACAGAAAAAGAGAGGTGAAATATATGAAGGCTGGCTAGGAGGGAGAGGAAGCATGGAGTGATGGAGGGATGAGTGAGGGAGGAGCAGAAGGAGGGGGGGGGTGTATTTTCTGCAGCACAGAGACCATTTCTTCTCACATAATTCTCCCATTTATCTTTTCTCTGCTCTGAAATAGAAAGAAATTGACCTTTCAGCCTCTGGACATTTGGAGCCGCTGGACTCAGACAATAGCCCTGTGGAGACAGAGTTCAGCCAATGGACTCAAACCAGAGCCTTAAAGAGGAAGAGTCCAGCAGCTGGAGTCTGGCTCTGCACAGGGGCTGGGATGTGCAGATCTGAGGAGTCATTATGAAATAAATAATAATAATTTCTGTTTTTCTAAATATTCTACAGTCAAAGTTGAGTCAGAAACTTTTAAATTGCAAATAATGCAGGAAATTATAATGACTATTATAATGTATTATTATTTTTTTTTTCACTCAAAAGATATTTTGACAAAATAGTCCATATACAGAACATGTTTTTTTCAGATGCATCTAATCAGTGCAAGAATGCATGAGTTTGAAATTCTTTTATTAATTGATTTAAAATTACACAAGTCCAAAAGTTACATCTTTTGATTATAAGAAGCAACACAAACACAAAGATTTAATTACCTGCGTGGTTACATACTTACGTTTGGCTAATTTGAAACTGCACATTTTTTTCTCCATTTTGGCCCCACTGTCAACTACGATGTTGTCTTTCTGAAAGATGCTGACACTGTGTTTTAGCCTGGACTGAAAAAAACTAAACTTTGAGAGAATGAAGCCTAATATGTATTTGAACCCAGCCAAAAGGAATAAAAGTGAGTCTTAAGTGAGTCTCAATAATCGTGGTGTAATTGTTAATTGATTTTTCTTTCAAAACTAGACATGTATGGACTAATGTGAGGATGTCCAGATGGAAATGAAACATGTCTTCAGTGTCTGTGATGAAAAAAAAACAAAAAACAAAGCAGAAAACTGAGACTCTTGTGGCCATTTTGAATGCACTTTTAAGACGATTCCTCTTCCGCGTCTTAAGCTCATCAAGTCACAGCTGGTGCAAGATTTCAGTGTGTCAGCTTTGCTTCTTTTGTCAACAAGCATGACAGGACGCATGAAGAAGAAATGAGACACAAAGAAGTGTCAGTTGTATCTCTCACTTTTTTTTTGCATCATAATCTTGGAACAGTTTTAAGTGTGAACACTCTCAGAGAGTCTGGACACTGAACTCAGACCAACAGGATTAAAAAAAGACAAACATACAAGTTGTCGACGGCACTGACCTGCAGATTCTTTAAATACGCCCTCCAGTGAAAATCCAGTGTTTAACCTTGTTAACATCCATATGATGTTGTTTATATAATGCAGGACATGTGATGAGTGAAATAATCATCAACACCATGACTGAGTGTTTCCACCTTGAACTGCAGTGAACCAATGACAGTCTCATAAAAACAGATTCACACAGCCAGGGTTTCATACGTCACAAACCTAAGGAACCAATCCTGTCAAATTGTGGGGACGGGGGGCGGGGCTAAATAAACCTGAAACCTTGTCAGTACAGAGAGAGAGTTAGCATTAGCACAACCACAAACACTGTGTCAGCCACTGCCAGTTATAAGCTAACAACACGAACAATTAACCATCCTGATATTCTCTGTTCTTTCACCTGTCAACCACGCAGCAGTGGTGGGCGGGGCACAAGGCCTGATCCAGATTTTTCAGTGAGGAAATAAGAGGAGATGTGTGTACAGCCCCAGTTTTTGATTTTTTTTTTCACATTTTATGTGGGAAAACCATGTTAAACAAAATATGAATCATATCACAGGATTAAGTATGACTGGCCCTCCTCTCCACCCTCCCACTGCCCAGCTTTCACGTTAGTGTTATTGTTCTTTACCCAAGGATACATTCATATCTCCACACTGTGATACAGGAGGTGGCGGTAAGGATCTGTTACCACGTCGACGACGACGTCACATTCTAAAGAGCAGAACACGACTGTTTGGTTCTGTGGTATTATCGCATGATGTGAAACCGTACACATGAACTGTACTTCACAACACCTTTTCAAGTGGGCCTGAGCATGGTTCATTGATCCGTGCCCTGGCATGGTATACAGAGTTCACACTAATCAAACCAGACTTTAGATTTGTCGACTCAGATCTGGACCCTGAAGTCACAACCTGACCAACCTGACTCTGTCTGTGTAGGGCTCTGGCCAGTTTGGCCTATTTAGCCTCATAGCACAGTCCGTCACTGCTGTCTGAGCACGCACACACACGCACACACACGCACATGCATACACACGCACACACACACGCACACACCCACAAAGAAGGCCGAGTCCATTGCTGTCTGCTGTCTGAACTATGAGTGATGTACAATCTGTCTGCTGTCCTCCATCGATACAGTGGACATAACAAAGCACTGCAGCCTACTCCATTTACACACACACACACACACACACACATACACATACACACAGTCCTCATCTTCAGAGAGGAACAGGTTCAATCTTGAGGTTGGGATGATGAATTATGAAATGTGGAAAGTGGATTTTTCAGTGTGACCTTGGACATTCAGCTGAGGCTTCATTTACACTCACTGTCTGCTCTTTAACTGCTGAGCTCCGCCTCACCTGACATCCGCACTCAAACAGGAAATAAATAATATATTTACTAACTACTGAAAAACAGGCCAGAAATTTTAAACTGGGTTACCTTCACTCCTGATACTAAAATAGATTTATGTTTTCCAGTGTGTAAAGTTTCACTTTAATCAGTTGTATTGATCAGTTAATATGTTTATGTTACAGGCAGTTTCACGTAGACATGACATCTTTAACAGCAGTGAAAACAGCTATTTTAATTCAGCTTTAAATGAAATTGACCGTCTTCACTACTTCACAACAATCAGAGAAAGACTGGATCAGCAACCAGGCAAAGCAGGCAACTGTTCCAGGGTCCCCAAAAGCCCCACGTTCATGGCCTGTCACCTGGTATTGATTATTAGAATTATTTTTTTTATTTGATAATATTTTACTGATTGAATTTACAGATTTGTTGAATTTGTGCCGCCACATAAAATATGAAAAGATGGTTTGTGATCTCTAGAGGGGCTCTGCTTTACTTTATGTTGTGCTCACATGGTGCGTCATCCTAAATAAAGTAGTGTTTTATTCATTTGCTAAACAAACACTGGTGGGTCTCTGAGTGACTGAGCTTATACTGAAGCCTATAATGGATTACATGGAGGCAAAGAATCAGTCAACATGAAGCCACCATGTTGTGCAATATTCTCTGGAAAGCTGCTGTTTCACATGTGGAGTATAATATCATGTGCAAATATCCAGCGCAGTTCAAGTTCACACTTCACAGGAGCTATAGCTCAAAGTTCAGTTCACATGGATTAAAATGAACTACTTGATGTTTATTTCTTCCCTTTTTTCATATGAGCGGGTCTGAGTTATTTTATTTCTGCCTCCGTGCCAGCGACAGCCAGAGGCTTGTCCGTCTGTCCCATTCTCATGGACGAGATATCTCAGTAACGCCTTGACAGAACCTCTTCAAATTTGGCGCAAGTATTCACAATAATTCAAGGGCAAACTGATTAGATTTTGGTGGTCAAAGGGTCAAAGTTCATAGTCACAGTGATCTCACATTCTTGAGAATGCAATATATCAGGAATGCCTAGGAATTTCTGGCCAAGAAAAATCTGTCTTACGACTTCAACAATGCCTCATAAAGCAGGACAGCTCAAAACAAATCGGTTCACAAACATGATTCAGCGCTATATATGTGTTTTTTGCAATGGAGTAGGTGACAAAAAGAGGTGCAGCAAAGGTAGACTGTAGATGCAATGGAAATTGTATTCAGCCTGCATGAACCAAATTATGCAGCAGTTGAAAAACATCAGGAAGGAGGCCACAGGCTGGTACAGGCTCCACCAGTGGCCTCATTACGGTCGCTAGCTGAAAGATGTGCAATGACTTCAGGTTGTATGTCGGGTGCCATCAAACGCAGTTCTACTTCTTCTGATGTTTTTTGGCGGTTGGCAAACAGCTTTTAGGTGCATCAGCGCCACCTTCTGGTGCAGGAGCATCATTAACTCTCGCGAGACTTAACCACGTTGACGTTCATGTTCATTAGTTGCAAACGGATACAGGAGCACTCTCATGCCCAACATCATGCAAATTTATCACATGAACTGTCCAAGGAAGACAAAAATGGGAGGGGGCGGGGCTTACCCAGTTCTTTTATGAATGTGTGTTTCTGTGTGTGTGTGTGTGTGTGTGTGTGTGTGTGGATATGTGTGTGTACAGTACATAGAGTGCAGTAATTTCACGCTCCTCTGGCTCATGTGGAGCTCCACCCTCCCTCTGCTCTAATGACTATTGATTATTAATTGACGCTTTCATGGATGTGAGCTCCTCTGATTGGTTTCATATCACAGAGTTCACATGAAAATCTGATCAACCTGATTCATGAGTTGATTTTGGTTTTATCGAAGTGCTCAGTGGACTGCTGCAGCTGAGCAGGAACAAAGGAAAAAAAACCACACATTTCATCCTTTCACTGTAAAGTTTTGTATGTTTTAGGTTTGATATTTGGATGGAATTACTGTACTTAAAATGCATTTGTGCTGCTGAACAAGGCACTGATCCTGGAGCTGGTCCAGGAGCTGCTCAGCATCAGCTGGTTTCTCTGTATAAATACTGGTGACAACGTGATTCTAGCAAAACTTCTCGCCATAAAAAAAGCATCATGTTAAATAAACGGTGTCAGCAGAGAAGCGTCATTCTATTTAAAACCCCGCTGTGACCCAAAAACACAAGAGTGTGACTGCCTTTATTTTGAATCAGCAGCTGCTGCCCCACCCATTGCTACATACAGCTGTGATGTTATGTTTTGGAACAGGTAACACAGTGGGCGAACCGTGTCGTCTGCTTGAGCAACAGGTGCATTCAGGGCCGACATAATCACCCTTTAAAATAACAGTTTGAGAAATGCTTTTGCAGAACATTATGATGCCACAGTGAAATTGACCTTTGACCTTTAGGAAATAAAATATCACTTAATTCTATGCTTTTAGACATTTGAGTTGAATTGTGTCATAATTAGTAAATGAATTTGTGAGTTATGGCCAAAAAACTTTATTTTGTTAGGTCAGTGTGACCTTGACCTTTGACCTTTGACCACCAAAATCTAATCAGTTTATCCTTTTGTCCTAGTGAATGTTCGTGTCTAATTTGAAGAAGTTCCATCAAAGCGATACTGAAGTTTATTACAAAGGGCACACAACATAGATTGAATGGAAACATGAATCTAATCTCTGAAAATAAAATGAAGTGAATTCAGGTTTAGAGCAGTAAAGATACTCCATAACAAAGATGAAGCATTAGAAACTGTACCAATGGTCAGAAATAGTATACACTTCTTGTCTTCTGAGGGGGCGTGGTCATGGTCGCTTGTTCATTCAAAACGTAGCAAGAATACAATAGGTACAGTTTAAATTTAAGCCTTGTTTTGCTGCTCGTTTTTATCTGCCAGCTTACATGTGATCAACCCAGATCAACCAGAACCAGAACCAGAACCGACAGAGACGAGATCTGTGTTGTGAGATCTCGTGAGAGTTTGTTGCTGAGACAGAGACATGTCTCGAATAAAGTTCATTTTCTCCTGATCTGTCTGAAAAATGTCCTTCAGCTGTCTAACTGCACTGTCTCCTTTCTCAGCTGTCCCCTGGTACAGTGTAGTGAGGTGAAGTGCAATAATGAAGTGAAAGTGAGACGTTTGGAAGAACAGTGCAGCGAAGTGCGATGCAGTGAAATAATGGCGGCAGGTTCAATATATGGCTGACCTTTTTTTTTAAGAAAACAGGAGTATTTGCCTGAATTAACAAGAATGTCAAAAATGGATACAGAAAAGAAGGAACTTTGTCCCTGGTGATACCACCACTGGCAACTCCTGGATCCTAGGGCGGGTCATACAAAGCACGCCTGAGTCCAGAGGACCGGTTAGACAAGTTGAAGTTAAAACCCAGACCAGAACTCTGCGCAGGCCCATCTCAAAGCTGTGTCTGCTGCTGGACGCCCCTACATAAGTCTGCTTATGACACACACACACACATGAATACATTTTTACTGACAATGTGAGGATGGAAGGTTTTTGTTCACTTTTGGATCTGGATTTTGAATTTTGGCTAGAACAACAATTTGGGGCTGGCAGTAAGAGCCAAGGTCAAAAGTTGTCAAGGTACTGTGCAAACGTTATGTTGCCCCATGAAAAATTTAATTTGGAATCATAATTATGTTTGGCGTTAAACTAACATTATGTGGAGTCTTGCCTGAGTCCATGACCTTTTTCCCACGTTTCCCCTTTACCTCTCTCATCCTGAAGGTTTGCAGAGCTCAGGTAGACCCTCAGGACCCCAGCAGTACCACATCGTTTTTACACTGCACGTCGTTGTCAGTTCCTCCAGTCCATCTGAAGGCATAGGGACCTTTAGTGTTTATTTTTACTGCTGGATCCCTTTGCTTCCCTGGTTGGATGACAATTCGGAGCACGTCTAACTGCACGCATCACCCCTGGAGCCTTCAAGGCAAGTTTGGCTCACAGGATTATCTGTACAAGTTCACAGAAGAGAAGCAAGGGGAAGAGCGATGCATCCAACTGAACTGAAGAAGTGTACATAAAACATAGTGAGGGGAAGTACAGTGAAATGTGATTGTGACAGTGGAGGCTCGTCACCGTGGACTGTCTCCGTGGTGACGCCTGACAGACACGTCACTGTTGAATTTATTAGATGTCATTTTGAGCGGGATTCTAGGAGATATTTCCAAACCTCACCAGATGAAACCAAACTGTCTGAGTTATTGTATTCAGTGCTATAATGTAACAGTAGTGACAATCCGTGAGTGGTGGTCCGTATGTTTACACACTGAGTGTAAAACAGCAACAGCTGGTGACTCTGCGGGGCTCAGAGGGATGAAGATGCATCATTACAGAGTCAGCTGCTCTCTGAAGAAAATAAACCTGATGGCCTGTTTTATCTATTGGAAGCTGATACACCAATATTTTCATCCTGGTTCTCTCTTAATCTCCTCCCTCTCTCCTCACAGTATCGTTTTACTTCACTCTTCCCTTATCTCGTTTCCTTAACTGATTCCAGCCCCTCTCCTCTTACTTCCTCCTTCTTTTTCTATTTCCTCTGCACCTCTTTTTACTCCGTCATGGCGGCGACAGCCAGAGGCGGAGGTCCGTCCATCCCGTTCTCACGGACACGATATGTCAGTAAAGCCTTGACGGAACGTCTTCTCATTTGGAACAAACATTCACTTGGACTCAAGGACGAACTGATTACATTTTGGAGGCCAATGTTTAAAGGTCAAAGGTCACGGTGAACCCAATATCTTGAGAAGTCTTCAAGGGGAATCCCTTTACATTTGACACAAACGTTCACTTGGCCTAAAAGATTAACTGATTAGATTTTGGTGGTCAAAGGTCAAAGGTCAAAGTCAGTGTGACCGCACAAAACACTTTTTAGCCATTACTAAAGACTTCACACAGCAATTATGACAAGCTTTCACACAAAAGGTGAATATTTTCTATGACTCTGGATAAACAGATGTAATCTGATACTAGTCTGAGTGAAGGAGGCAGACAACCACAAGGAGGTGATTCTAGTTCCCTCATATATTAGTTATACATTTTTGTTTAGTTACTGTAGGTTTATGTATTTTTGACCAAACTAATTATGGCACTTCATTTTTCTCTCTGGCCTCTGACACTGTATCAGGTCAGTGATGTCAGTTCTGTCTAGAGTTTTAGTCACATATTCAAAGCTATTTAGATTAAATGATTCATTATCATTCATTTTCACTCAGCAGGAAACCGGTGATGTCAGCTAGTGTGAGCGATACTGTGAGAGCTTTGGTATTAACATTAGGACTGTCATACCGGCCAGGCCTGGTTCCAGACTGCTTTGATTGGGGGACATTAAGACATGTTTACTGGTCACTAACTGCTAGACTTCAAGACCAGTTACTGAGGTACCCTTTAGTGCTCTGTAGCACTGTAAGCTATAACATGCACTGTTTTATGTTATCTAAAAACGAAAGCCATCGAATTGAATAATAAATAAGCTAATAATGTATTTCATTTTAACCCCTAACTTTAATATTTACACATTTGCACCCAAGCATGCTAATATATACTTTGCACATATTTATAATTTCATTTTTTTTATCCTTTATATATATATATATATATATATCTTGTTTTCAAATTATTCTTCTTGCTCTTACTCTAATTGTCATCGTCACCATGTACAATATCACATTACAAGACTACAAACTGCTCCATTGCTCTCATACACTTTTTACAGTTTGTGATTGGTCTGCTCAAAATGTTTTTATTACTGATAGTGGAACAATGGCATCACATCCTTTAACAGGGTTTTTTTTTCTGTAGCACACATTTTGACTTGTGATTGGAGGAAAAGCAGGTGTGTGTAATAACATTAAGGATGACTCTGTTTGTTCATGACAGTGTGACAGTGAGTCAGCATGAACAACGCCTGGACCCTGAAACTGATGAAGCAGCTAAAGGGAGTTCAGCTATCATTACTTTGATATTAGTTTTTCCTCCTGTGCAAAAGGCCGATCTGGTAGAAAGGAACCTCGCAGCGCGTTTGTGATGGACAGGATCTGATTGCTAATATTAATAATGGCTGTTTTCTGCTTGTTTACAGGCTTCGCTGACTCACTCTAAATAGAGCGTGGCTCATTGTTAATGTTATTGCTTACACCTGTTCTTTTCCTACACAGACAGGTCTGCTCTTAGAAATGTTTATACCTCTCAGGCAATTACTGTAATTGTGTTTCTGTGGCCCAACTGCAAATAAGTGCTGCTCAGGACTCATACCTATACACATTTCCAAAGGGAAGACTTGTGATATTCCCATTTTGTTCAACAGCACATTTTCTCCATCACCTACTGCCTGTACAGTCAGTAGAAAACACCGCACCTATTACAATTTCTGTCATCAGTGGCTTTCTGCATCACCTGGAAACTATAGGACTGACTGGTAAGTTTGGGACTACTGCTGCTGTTGGTCTGTGTGTGTGTGTGTGTGTGTGTGTGTGTGTTAGGTTCAGGCCTTAAGACCAGTAGAAAGGTCACTGTTGAAATGCCAGCTGCCGTGGCAACCTGTCTGTCTGCCTGACGTCTCCACTGAGCCTCCTGTTGTCTGTCTGTTTGTGTTTTGGGGCGAACGTGTGAAATAATTGTGTGAAATGATTGACATGAAGGAAACCTTCAGTGGTGGGGAACATGTGTTTCTTCACCTCTGACTGGAGTGACCGAATCCTTTAGACATCCAGACACAATCCTACAGCAGGAGGTGATGCCATGTTGAATCCCTCGCTTACATCTGTAATCATATAATGCTGAGGTGAATTATGGTCCGTGCATTAGAGTGGCTTTACCGCTGTTAACCAAACTTAAAATGGGAAACGAACCCATTGTTTCAGTGGTTGGAATATTTCTTTTACCTTTTTGCTGAGAGGTCACTGTGGCTGCGTCCCACTAAGGTGTTGCCCTTTGTAGACCTCAAAGGCAAAAAACTTTTTCGCAAAAAACTTGATGTTTTAAGGTCCTTGGTTTTAATAGTTTTTCTACCGTTAACTGTTGAACTGAGCTGAAACCCAGCACTTACATTTGTAAGTGTAATCCGCAGGGTCTCTGTTGGTGTATTTTGCCGCCGTATTATTTGCATTATTGGCACGCAATGAATCTTGGGATAGGTTGGGCCACGAAGGATCCACCGTTGGAGCCTTTGATGACCAGGAACAGAAGGCCACCTCTCTAGCTCAAGTTGCGCTGCTGTGATGCAACTGGTCTTCAGATTCAGCCTCTGAAGGATGCAGACCCTGAATTGGGACACAGCTCGTATGTCTTTTAAGTATAATTCTGTATCCCTCTGGTCAACTTCATGTACATTTGGGTTAGACCAGTGCTGAAGTCTTAACTAAAGATGATAAAAATGAACTAATTATTGGAATAATGAACAAAAGGGTCATTAAACTTAAATAACTGCTAGATATCCCATACAAGAATCAGATCTATTGCCATATGTGTAAACTACATGTATACTATATATATATAAATGTGTGTCAGTCACCAATATCTAATACAATTTTACAGACATTGTTATAACAATCAACACTTATTTACAGTATTTGGACAGTTACACATTTTCTATTCTTCAGTCTTTATTCTTCAATTTGAAATAGAAGTCTCAGCTTTAATTTTGAGGTTTACATCAATATAGAAAGAACTGTGTGTGAGATGCTGCCCTTCGAGCACATGGTGCCCTTCAGCCTGGTTTCTGTTGTGAGACTCATTCGGTGTTTGGATCTTGTTCTGAATTCTCTGAGGTTTTGGTCATGAAATCTTCTCGTGATTGTTGATAAGGAAACATGTACGCCTACATCCTGGAGAGCTTTCTTGACTTTTATATATATACATTTATATATCCTACTTATCTGTAATTGTAAACAGTATATTACAACATATTTCCCTTACTCACACACCCCTAAAGTGGACCGTACCATTTCTTAACCTTGATGTTAGTTGAATGTCTTGTCTGTCTGCCTCACTCCAGCAGTGGCTCTTGCCCTCAAATCTCTGCTCCTTGTTGTGCAGACACTGTGGGCTTACACTTTCTTACCTTCTGAGTTTCTGAATTAGATTCTGTCAAGTATCTATGGATGAACGCTAATTCGTTAGCTAGTTTCTAATTTTTGCCTTAAGTTACAGTTTAGCTAACAAATGTTAGCTAGATGATAGCGTGCCTTTCATTTCTAGTGCTGACTTGTCATTTAATTATCAATATAAAATGTCATATATTATCTAATTTTAACAAACACTGGTGCTCAGTCAGTGAGACAATGGATGATTAGTTGTAGTACATATTTTGACATGCACATATTGATTATTGTTTCATTTTAATAGTCTTTTGTATGGTTGTGGTGGTGTAGTTAGTCTTTTCCCTTTTTGGCTGGACCACAACGGCAGGGGCCAGCCCTATAATGACAAATGTCACTGACTGACTGACTGAGTGAGTGATCATATTTCCACCATTGGCCAAATGCCACATGAGCGGAAATATTGTACTTTCTACTCCACTACATTTATTTGAGAGCTTTAGTTAAACAAGTAAGAAACTGTAAGGACTGTAACACTGTAACACTTTCTTGTGTCTGCATTCACCACTTTTATCCAGGCTGAAATATCTCTAATAACGATTGGATGGATTGATCTGATGATGGAGCTAGAATTTTTTTCTTTTCTTTTCTTTTTAACCTATGATTTTGGGATATTAATAAAATTGACTTGACTTGTGTGACACACCATAGGAGGATGAACATGGTAAACATTACCTACACTAACATTGGCATGTTGGCATTTTTACTGAGCATGTTGGCAGGCTAACATTAGCATTTAGCTCAAAGATTTTCAAATGTTTTGTGAAAAAAACTAAAATTGTATGAGGCTTCATCATACCTGAGTCCATACTGTACGTACCCACTGTAGGTCTATAGGCTAATATGTAGCCATGTTTTCATATGACTTAAGAACATAGGATAATTAAATCATATATCATAGTATTTTAATGTTTAGTATAAAGATATATATTTCACAACATATTCAAATAATACATAGCAATACATACAGTAGTATATTAAAAAACAAGCCTACCATGACCTAGGCCTGTTGTTTATAATGTGTGAAAAAAAAAATTCCACATATGATGTGAACATATGGGTTCTGTATTCTATTAGTTATGCTATGAGCTATATGTTCATAGGACACAAGTGACTACAGACAAGGGGAGAAAATAGATGGGTTTAAATGTGTGTGGAGCCAGGTTTTTTTGTTTGTTTACAGACTGACACTTTACGCCCCTGCAGCCCTGAGGGTGTCCTGTCTCTCTGCGTCTCTCTGCCTCCATCAGGACGCAGAGCTCCGCCTCGGATGCTGCTGCTGCTGCTATTCATCTGATTACCGCGATACAAGAGCTGCGTCTCCTTAAAGCGACACTGGGGCTTAATTAATTAGACCACCGGAGAGAGAGGAGGAGAGAGATGCCGAGGATGCAGATGAAGAGTGGGAACAGCATCCGGCAGCCGCCTCTGTCTACTCCGCCTCGTTTCACCGGCTTGCGGTTATGAAACCGGCTGCAATCTGATCCTGCATGCCTGCAGAAAAACCTCCAAGATCCCCCCACCCTCTTCCGTCCTCCGCTCTCCATCCCCGGATACATGGACTGTCCATGCGTCACACTCGTTCTTCCTGCGTCTTTTCTTCCGCCGCCGCGTCGTTACCTCCTTGCCTCACGTTCAGGTTGTTAAATTCTGCTACAAACCGCGACCTCCTGCTCTTCACTCTTGCTCCACACGTGGACTCTGTAGCCTTCATGAACTCTGTGGAAAGCGTCAGTAAATCAGCGGTTGACGCGTCCTTTTTCGCCTTTCCGGCCTTTTGCATTTCTGCCGCCGATGCGTTACCGCTGCCGCGCAACCTCCCATTCAGTCGATGAAACTCGCCATAAGATAACGCTGCACCCGCGCGACACCGCATCTACGTTTCCTCTATACATGGACTCTGCGTGAAGCACGCGTCGTCTCTGCGTCTCCGCCCTCGCTTTGCCGCTGATGCGGTGCGCCTGGGTGTTCGCTGTCTCCTCGTCCTGGCCGGTCAGTGATCCTCTGGTCCGGGGGGGCTGCTTCCCGCAGAGAGGCATTATGGTGCGGATCGCCAGTGCGCTGGGGCTTGTCATGTTCAGCGTGGCGCTGCTCATCCTGTCGCTCATCAGCTACGTGTCCATCAAAAAGGACTTCCTGCTCAGCACCCCCAGATACGGACCTAATGGAGGACCCAGGATGTACATGTTTCACGCGGGGTTTCGGTGAGTCCAGACAAGGCATTTGAGATGCAGATGTTTGGAGTCTTTGGATTTCATTTTCAGTGGTGTATATATGCTGACATGGTAGAAAAGACTTGTTTTTGACCTATTGATGCAGCATTTCCTCTAATAGGTTATTTCTTGATTGTTTTGGTTTTGAATGAATTTAAATCCCCATAAATTCTACTATAATAGTCTGTTTGTGCTCGAGGAATGGAGCTATAAAATAAGAAAAAACATTGTATGATGAAATATGTTTGAAAGTAGCTCTGGAGGATGTGGCCCTGTGCTAATCGGACTCAGCTGAAGGCCCCTGTGGTGTGAGGCCTCACAGCTCACACACTGTGCAGCTACGGTCACATGCAATATGCCATAATTACATCTCTGTTTGTGTATAGATGAGACACAGTAGCTCCTTTATATTTTTTCTCTTATGACAGAGCCAGACTAGCTGTTTCCACCTGCTCCTAGTTTTTATGCTAAGCTAAGCTAATTGCCTCTCTGTCCCAGCTCTTTAATTAATGTACAGACATTTTAATTTTACCGTTTAAATTTGCAAAATATTCCATCATGTCACACAAAACACTACTAGTAGTCACACCACCATGACTCATACTGCTGTTACTACATATAGGCACACCAGAACTATTTACTTCAATTATTGCTACTACTTCTCTTCCCCACTACTGTTTCCTGCTACTGCTGCGTTTGTAACCGCTGTCGCTACCAGCATTCTGATTCCTACTAGTACTACTGCAGTACTACTAGCACTACCACTACTACACCTACTATTACTGCTGCTCTATAAAATACTACTGTGCTATTTTTTAATCCATGTCTACCATTATTGCTATTATACCTATTTAACTATTTCCCCACTTCATTTACCAATACTTTACTAGAGTTCTTACTCCCGCTACCCTTTTACTGCAGTTCCACTATTGGTATTGTTACTGTAAGTGTTAGCATTATTGCTACTACTGCTAGCTGCCAGAGTACGCGCCATAGATCGCCATGGGAGAAAAAATAAAGTAGAAGAAATAACTGTAAACATCTGGTTACCTAAACTCAACTATGCATGTGGTAAAATGGATTGATTTGTAGTACCTGCAGTGAGAGAGGAGACAGAGTCTGGAGTGAAGAGAAAACGGAGGAAGTACGATCCACGCTTATTCCTTTCTACAGCGCATCCCCGCATCAACCACCAGTGCGTATTAAAGACGCAGGGCGCTGCAAAACGCAACTCAAGTGTTTTTGCTAGTTTCAAACCGGCACAGTTGTCATTTTCCCCGTACAGCGCCCATGTGCACCCATGGGCGTGTAAAATGAGGTGTGTTCAAGCACATTGTTATCTTTAGTCAGCAGAAAGTGATTGACCAACAAAGTGCAGTATTTAACTGTTATTTTAAGTGCACATTGTCAAAAGAGTAATATGTGCCAACATAGGCCGGCGCACATGCCAGTTGCGCGCCGGCAGAGTGAGCTGGAAATGAGCTTCAGATGTTTGGATCAGTCAGGGGGAACATCAGAATACGGACCGAAGAAGGTCAGAGCTTACTTTGTGACATATTATGTGTTTGCACAGTGTTAAGTGACATCCATGACGCATGAGGCTCTGCAGAGAAGTGTTCTTTCTCACTATCTGGCAAATCACCTTCATTTTTCCACAAATCAGTTGTTTGCCGAGAGCTTATATTGAAAGGATTTACGCACGATGTTGAGACAGCGATATAAAAAGCAGCGCTTTGAAGATTTAGTTTGGTATCTGACTTACTTTGCTGTGTTCAATAATCGTTTGACTTCTTATTTAATCTTTAAAAAGACTTATTTTATTTAAACAAAAGTGTTCAAATAAGATGTTTCAAAAGTAAAGATGTGTATGCAACAGCTTTTTTTATGCAACAACTTGGGAAACCCCTGAGCTAAAGTGTTTGGGAACCACATGAATTCAGAGTGTCTTAAGTGGTGACAGATGATTAGTGACAATCTGATCACCTTTCTGTGCTGAACCAACAAATCTCAAATTATCAACAGCTTCATCCACCAGACTGCAGGTTAAATGGGACACAGGAAGTACTGATACGTTCCCTAATGTGGAATCAAGCAGATGCAGTTATTTTCAAACACTGCTAGTGTGTCATTGATAAAGTCTATAGGCGAAGTGCATCATATCTGTCATGTCAGTGGTGGATGACACGGATTGGCTGTCTTAATTTTTAGTTAAGCCAGCCAATCCGTAGACAGCTTTTCCATAATGAACTGATCTAAATGTGGTACATGTCAGTGTGTTTTCCAGTCAGTGTGAGTATGTGTCAGCCTGAAGGAAAACAGGGCATCTGTCACTTAATCCCACAGCTGTGAACCAGATCAGCTCATTCATTCACAGCTCTTCTGTCTCTCTTTCAGTCACTTTGCCAAGTATTTTACTGCTTGTCATAAAATCATTTATAGGAAATAAATTAAATGATTTAAATTTGATGAAACTTCTTTAATAGTGAAAACAAAACTGTTTACAGTTGTTTTATTTTATGCTTTTAGACAGTAAATGGGCCCAATGGGTGGGATTCACTCATTTTGTGAATAGATTTCACAGGGAATGCTGTGTGCTTATAAATGCTGTTTTAGCAGTGAAACTCAACTATTCCTGCAGATGTTTGACACTAAAGGCCGAACAGGAAAGGGGTAGGTTATTTCCTTTGAGATACTGGAGGGCTTTTAATGTGAAACATATGTGCAGGAAATGATTATTTTTATTGACAGTAGCTTAATTTGATTAAAACACTGAGAACTAAATTGTGAGCATGACAACTATATGATCTTTATAGTGATACATGTCTGTGATATAAAACAGGGGTTTAGTAATAAAGATCTCTATTAGTTTCAAAAACAGCCTGGCTCTCTTGATGCTTAAAATCCCAAGGCTGAGCATTTTCGCCTGTTCTCATTGAATAAGATCATCTGTGCCAAATGTCATGTGTATACAATGATTACTTGTTGTAAGTGATTCCGATAGGGGTGATTGATGTGCAAACTGCTTTGAGGGCACTGAGTTATTACAATGTGCATAGCATTAACAGTTGTTTACTTACCAGTCCGGAAGAAACGTTGCAAGTTCAGCATCACACTTCATTTCTTTACTCACCAAGAACTGTCTGGTGGAAAGCAAACTGCTTTTGCTTCTAATTGCATCACTTCTTTTCATGTACAGAAGTTAGCATGCTAACTAGCTAGCTCATACTCATCACTTTCCGATACCAAGTCACTGTAGCGTCCAGTCTGCCATGAGGAAGTAGCGCTGCTCAGAGGGCTACGCCTGTTCCAACCACTTGTATTGTAAATGCAACAATGGTTGAGGCTCTTGGCAAGACCGGTAAAGTAAATGGCTGCTAACGCTAATGTTGACCATGTAGCAATAGCAAAACGTACAAATGGCCCCTTTACAAAGATCGTAAAATAAAAATAACGGAGCTGATTGATAGTTATGTTAGCTCCTGAGCCACAACAATCTGAGTTTGTGTTTGTTGAAGACATGTAATGTCTGGCTACGAAATGTGAGGTTGTTGAAGTTGAGTGAACAGTGTGTGGCTTATACTCTATTTAGTTGGTACCTGCCGCGTAGCTAACGCTAGCTAACAGCTGTCTGCAGGGGGTCAGCCCTATGTTCCCACATTTCTTAGAACTTTTTTTTCACAGAAATTTTTGAAAATTAGGGTTAGGGTTACAGCTGTGGGAATTTAGGGTTAGGGTTACAGCTGTGGGAATTTAGGGTTAGGGTTAGGGCTGTGGGAACATAGACACGCTCCCCTCTGCAGGCATCAGTCAGCCCTTGTAAGTGGTACAGGTATTCTTTTTTTAATCATCCTTGTGTCACTCTTTTGCAAACATAGACCTACAAAATATAAATGTATAATGTTTTAGTTGCTTAATTTTCCAAGGAAAATAAATCCTTGGTCCACAGTTTTAAAACCAGATACAAATGTTTGTCCAATTTGTGCCCTTTAGACAGTTTGATATCCAAAGAAACAATGCTGAGACACAACATTGGTATTTATCTGAAGCAAATGATTCATGAATAATTTAACTGAATTGAGTTTAATTGAATCGAAATGAATCGATTCTGGACTTTCTGAAACTGAATCAAATTCTGAAGAGATAAGATACATATACCATCTGGTCCAGCAGCAGATTCTCATTCATATTCAAATGTGGTTTAGCAAGCTTCAGGATAGTGCTTCAACATCTCAGGAAGACTGATAAAAGAAAGCACCAGTGGTGAAAACAGAGGGTAAAGGCACAGAGTAGAGTGAGGAGAGTGGGCGGGGATTCAGCTCTGAGTTTATTATTAATGATGCTGTGTATCTGACCATCTCCAGAACAAGTTTAGACGGTCCGATCTTTAGTGTGTGTGAGGTGCAGCTTACTGCGTTTTTCCTGCTTGTTATTCTAGTCCAAACGGGATATCTGTTGACACCGGTCTGATCTGATACTTTTTAACAGGTTTTCGCGGGGCCACCGCAGTTCAGCTCGATGGGAAATCATTCTGTAAATCTTGATTGTCCAACATGTTCGGGCAGGTCTGGAGTGGGATGCTAAAATAGCACCGCTCTGACGGAGGTTCTGGAGGCCACTGAGCCGTCTTTGGCTCTGATTTACAGCGCAGGAGCCGCATTCATTTTCCTCCTGCCTGTAATCATTTTCCTCCCGGCTCGCTGTCGCCGCAGGCCAAGGTTACGCTTCAGAGTGAGTTAGATGTGAAGGTTTTTGAAGAGAAAACACTCTGGTAGTGGACAAACCAGTATGCCGTGTTGTTGGAGAGTGAGAGTTTATCATCAGGAACATGGTGATTCTGGGGAATTTGTGGTTTTGCTTTTGTATGCGGTGCGGCCAGTGTATGGAGAGGATGTTGGTCAGACTGATGGTCTTACTGTCACACAACAGGTCGACACATCTGAAAAACTGCTGGCTGAAATTTTCACCCTAATGGTCAGATTTCTATGAAATTCACTGAAGCCTTGTTCACGCTCAATGGAGCATCCTCAGGCACCTTGGCTTTACAAGCAGTGGCATGGTCATGCACCAAATTTTGTGACTTGACACTAATTGCACATGCAGAGCTTTTATTCAAGATCTATGAGAGATAGGGTCAAGCCACAGATCAATGAATAATTTTGTTTCCCCTTAATTTGGCTGTTGAAGTTATTCAGTGGTAAAGATGCATTATACCAGGTGAATGACCCAACACTCTTTGAGTCACAGAAGAACTTCCCAAAAGTCAAAGTTGTAGCTTTTTTTCAGTCATACATGTAGGCCTACCCTTCACCGTGCCTTTCTGTTTCCTGTAGCACTCAACACTGTTTTTGCATGAAGAAGAAATATCTGTCTCTTTTACCTTTAATAGAGGAACACAGACACTGTAGACACACCTGTCACCTGTCCAGCACTGTGCTTCTACACCAGAAACACCAGAAACACAGCAGCTACACTGCACACAGGGATGAAGGCGTGAGCTGCAGCCCCAAAATAATACAGGAGGAAATACAGGAGCAGCAACCCGAGGATGAGATGTGACAGATCTGTTTTACCAGTGTGCATGTGGTGACATCACTCCTTGCAGTTGTAAACCCGCTTATACCTGCTCATTTCAGTGGAAAGTCAACAACCGTGCAAGCAGTTGTGTGAGATTTTACTGTTGACACAATGGTGCTTGAGCTAACATGCTCGTGTTTTGAAGGTGTAGTGATTACCATGTTCATCGTCTTTGTTTAAGCCCAATGATTGACTGGTAACCAGTCCAGGGGGCGTATCCCCCGACCCTCTAGGACAGAGGCTTTCCAAGTGTGAGGTTCCAACCTCAGGGGAGGAGCAGCGTGAGAAAAAATAACTATAAACATTTGGTTCGATAAACTCAGATATACATATGGCAAGAATTCATTGATTTTGGTAGCACAGCTGTTTTTATGTTCTCTGACTTTCACTTTGAAAATCCATTCTCCAGGAGAAGTGGTTATAGCTAATGGATGGATGAATGGGCCACCTTTGTTCACCACGTCATCATGCTAATATTTGATAATTACAACTGAACAGAAAGGACAGCTGGGGCTGATGGGAATGTCATTGCTTCTGCTGGGATTTGGTCACAAATCAAAGTATCTGACAAGTATTTTACTTGTCAGATACACACACTTGGCAGCTCATCCAGCAGTTGTTGAAATGTTTCACTCAAAGGTACAGATGTGAACTTCTTGGTGGCACGAGAGTTGGGGGAAATCAGGGGATCACCAAAGTCTGGGAACCATGAATGTCTATTCAAATTGCTATGTCAAATCTATCGGTCAACAGTCGAACTATTGTCGATTCTACACGAACCTTTTTTCATTTAACAAATGAAACAAACTTGAAATGCATCGCCATTAACATAAAAAGCTGTAAGAACTTTGCCTCATTAAAATACTGTATAAAATGTCAGGAACATTGCAGTCACCAGCAGGATTTTTGATTTAATTTGGTACATCATATTTGTTTAGATTGCCTATTCCCTGAATACTTCATGTGTGTTTTTTTACATTTACCTACCAATAAACTGCTGCAAAACATTCTTGAAGAATCTTTGTACATTTAAACGTTACCATTAAAAGTGATTCTGACGTAATAAATTTAAAAAAAAAATTAAAAAAGGCAATGAGCCTATCTGAATCCATCTGACTGAAAAGCTGGTTTACTTTCATTTGTATGTTCAAATGAATGTGAGTGTGAACGGTTGTTTGTATCAGCACTGTGATAAACTGTCCAGGGTGTACACCGCCTCTCGCCCAATGTCAGCTGGGATTGGCTCTGGCCCCTCTGTGACCCTCAAGGACAAGCATTATAGCAAATGGATGGATGGACGGACAGATGGATGGATGGATGAATGGATGGATGGATGGATGGATGGGTGGAGCATCTCATCATACCTGACCGGCAACATGTTTGTCTTTTTATTTCGTCAGCACTTTGTAATTGTTGCAGAAAGTGCCAAACAACTAAAACGGTCTCCATTACAGCTGTATAATATCACAATAAGTGTCTTATTGTCGCAATAACATGACATACAGTAAGTATTTGAAATGCGCTTTACTTCTGCATGCCAGGTCTTCGTTTCTTTCAGTTGAATGTCATTTTAACGAAAACTGATGAAGATAAGATTTTTTATGTTTTTTTTTTTTGTTTGTTTCACGTCCCGCTGCAGCGAGAGGCCGCCTCGCAAACCAGACCTGAGGTGAATACAGAGTGCTGACGTTTTAATTACAAACACCAGGATGTGCTCTGTCTCTCTGTCTTTTTCCTTTTAACATTTTTATTAGTCTACGGCAGTTTGATATCTATCTATCTATCTATCTATCTATCTATCTATCTATCTATCTATCTATCTATCTATCTATCGTATGACATTAAGCAACAAGCATAGTTCCAACTGTCGATCATTTGAAGTGCGGGAGTCGTTGACATTTGTAGAATTAGTATCTTCTTAAGTCTCATTTGTAAAATCGGCATCAGCTTCTGCTTCAGCTTTTTTTTTTTCTTCTTTTTTTTTTTTTAGCCCAGGGTTGGGACATGCAGCCATCGAACTGTTTGTGCCGCTAACAAAACACAAAGAAACATCAAGTCCACTTTCGTGGAAGCCTTTTGGATGGTGTGGTGTTGGATGTGAAACAGCATGAAATACAACTTGAAATAACCATAGTATTCTACGAAATAAACAGTAAAATACACATTACAGATGGGTTTCTTAGGTTCTATTCCTTTATACTTCCGTGAATCATCTGCATATTTGGCCCAAACTGAGAAGTCTTGATACAAAATGAGATGTTTTCTCAACTCCAAATTATTAGTATTTCCACAGTAGTCCTTTTGGCAAATTCTAATCATTATTTTTTATGCTGATCCTGATCCAGCACTGCACCTCTCTGGCTGAGTCTCACTATCTACAAAGATGGTAGACGCTGCAACAATAAAATGAGGCTGCTGCAGGTCTGACTGCCATCAGATCCAGGTCAAACAGTATTTATTTATACTCTTTAGGGTTTGTTTTAGCCTGGCTGGGCACCAGCTGGGGCTGGGTTTGGCCACGCAGGACAGTATGAAAAGTTACTGAATGTGTGAATGATCACAGAAGCTTTTGCCGATGGATTTCGTCAAAACATCAGTGATCAAACCTCTGACACCATCCGAACTGTCCTGATGCAGTGATGGTCCGTGTACTTTCAGGCAGATTGTTTTTTTTGTTTTAAACCAAAAACGACAAAACGGAAAAACAGAACCATTTTCTCCCTTTTTCCATTATTGTTGTCGGAATTACAAAACGAAAAACAAGAACATCAAATTAGAAGAAATTCTGGTGTTTGCAAATTCCCTTTTTCTTTTTTGAATTGAGGAATGAAGAAAGTTAGTCAGGTGACAAGGAAGTAATGGAAAATATTTCAAATTAATTTGATGTTCGTGATTTTCGTTTTTTTTAATTCTGACAGCAACGGAAAAATGTCTCTGTTTGTCCATTTTTCGCTTTTGGTTTGAAGTGATTAAACAAAGTGGCTGAAAGTACACGGACCAGTTATCTCCACCGGCCCGGTTTTCTTTGCTGGATGAACCAAACTTACTTGCAAATACTATTTGACCGGTTGTGTCTGCCATAGCAGAGCCTTGACCTGAAGCCTTGACATTTTGATGTTCAGTCAAAGGTAGCGGAGAAGCAGAGGGAGGTTTCTCTGATTTAACCACCTTTCCTGATATTTCCTCCTGAACAGTCGTTTCCCAGAGTCAGATGAGGAGAGATCGGTTTCATCTCTGTGCATCCAATCCAGGACGTATTTAGCCTTCCTTGCACAAAGACCTGAAGTGAGAAACTGCTATCCTCTCTCTATTAAGAAAGTGACAGTGCTGCTTGACATGTTGTATCTTGCCAGCCAACAAGTTAGTTTCACATGTTTCCCTGTAGAGTTGTAGTTAGTCCAGCCCCTGGACCGACAGCATGAAACCCAGACATTATGTCACTCATTAGCTTCATAATGAAAATACAAACTCCCTGGAAGATAGGCAATCTTCGTAGTGTTCAATATTCTAGCTACCTGTGACAGTAGAGTTTTATTCTACTTCCACATTTTGAGCTAAACTAGCTAATCCCGTCCTGGATCTGTCTTCTCTACTAGATGCACATTGTCATTTCCTCATTTGACTCCGGGTGAAACTGGTTTTACGGGAGATGTGGACTGAGCTCTGACCTGAGAAGGAAGTCCAGGTGACAGCACCATGGACAAGAAAATCACAAATACATTCAAAATGTCAAGATTTCCATAGAAAAGCTTACAAAGTATGGGCTGTACAAGGTGAGCCTCATGGTTTAGTCTTGGCTTTAATTTACTTACTTGTCACAGGGAAATGGAAAAGTTGAGGCATCTTGCACTGCAAAAAAATGTTCATCTTATCAAGTACCCTGGCCCCCGTATTAAAAAAACAAGGCGTCATTGGGGATGAAATAAGTACATGAAAGTGAATTTGGATGAAGCGTAAATATTTTACGTCACATACCCAGTTTAATTATGAATAACTTGCTAAGATGGACAGAATTGCTGCAACAGTTTGGCCTGATTGCTCATTTTCCCACGGTACACTGAAGTGATTTCAACTAGACTCACGAGTAGGAAAAGGCCGTGATTCTGCATTTACACTGAGCTGATAGTGTAAATAAAAGCGCCTGAATCAGTTTTAGCTGCAGCTGGTTTCCTAAAGGAACAACACTTTGTATGCTGAATGGCTCCTCGAACACTTGCACATTTCAATCAACTTCTTTTGCAGGCATTTTAGCTTTGTTGAAGAAGGTATCACTGATAGAGGAAACCACATCAGAGCTCAGCTGAAGCTGTTTGATAGTGCAATTCAGGTTGTTTTTTTTATCATTTTGGCCTTTTTTTCTTGAACATTGCTCCAACAAAGTGTGATCAGACAATCAGACAGGTTTCAGACAGTCCATTATTTGGAAAGAAAAACAAAAGCAAACAGTAAAATTATTACCCAACTAACAAGATTACAGAACGAGTTCCTAACTCATCTGTGACTCACTGTACTTACTGTGGGATGAGGGATACTTATGGACATTTCACGTGGTATTTCCACACCAAGTTTAAATGTATGTGTGAGAAATTCAAACAAAATCACGCAAGTAGTTAAATCCATGTGTTTCTGTAGCCTCCTGAAAAGAGTTGTGTTTGACTGATTGGATAATCTCAGCACCTTCTTTCACTGTGTAAAGTGTGAAGTGTTCTTATGCACAATTTATGACTTCTTATTTTGGAAATTTAGTTTGGACTTTTACTCCCAAATCAAGTGATAAATCCGGCTAAACTCTTGTCTTGTAACCTGTCTGATCATCTGACTGCTCCTGTCTCCTGCCTCAAATCACCCATGGTGGTTTTCAAAGCTGCTAAAAGAGGACGCTTCCAACAGACCTGGTTTTAGAAGAGCTAAAATGCTTCTCAAAACATTTTAAAGTGCAAGTGGATGAAGCTGACCTCCTAACGCGGGAAGCCTGGGTTAACCTCCGTGTCTTCTCCTCCCGCTTTGTGTAGCTCCCAGCTGGCGATGAAATATTTGGATCCAGCTTTCACCCCTCTGACCAATGCTCTCAGCGAGGACCTGCAGAACTCCTCTAAGTGGAGGTACAACAGCACTGCTTTTATGCAGCAGAGGTAGGTTGTGCACACACACACACACACACACACTCACACACACTTCTCCCTCTTTCTGTCGTGTTTTCCGATGATCCTGAAAGCTCTGCATGCTTTTAGCACTTACAGCAGTGAGCACTAGTTGTAAAAAAAAAAAAAAAAAAAAAAAAACTTCAGGTTTCTATTTCTTGAGCAAAGAGCACTTCACCAGTGTCACAGTAACAAACATAAGGCAGAATTCACATGGAACATTTATTGTTTACAAAAAAGTTTATGTTGAAACAAGTTGGCTGGTGTTGTTGTTGGTTATTGAATCTGATTCCAGTACTGAATCTGCTTATTCAATGTGAATTTATTTGGGTTCATGATTCAAAATTTGTAACTATATTTATAATGGATTAAAACTCAGGGATTAAATTATTTTACAATATGCAGAAAAGTTTGATATAGACTCTGACAAAAATAACTGATGTGATGTTATCAGCTGATTGTTTCACAAAAAAACAGCTGCGTGAACTTTTAGCGCAGCTGTTTAGACTCAGACTAGTTTTAGGTTAAGTCCAAAGTTACTGTAAGTCTCAACTCAATCAAGGCAAGTCCAAGTCAAGTCTTGTCAAAATGCCAACAGGGGGCTCAGGGCTACACCCCTTGTTATGGGCAGTCTACTGACAACTGAAGGGAAGCAGAGGAGCGCTTCCAATACACTGACTGGTTTTATTGTGATTATAGTTCATCAGATCTGTTCACCATTAGTTTTAAACCCTTCATCAGCTTTTTCCTCTGATCCAATGTTTGTCATTATTACAAATACACTTATATTTCATATCCAGGGCAGTGACTGCAGCTGTAAAATAAGCTTAAATTCCTTGATATGCAACAGTCACAGCTGGTTTATTTGCAGTTGTTGTCATAGAACCAGAAGATCATAAAGGGTCAGTTCACAAACATGACAACAAAAAATATCTTCCAACTTTCCCTTGCAGCTACTATGGAGATAGTTTTGGTTTCATTTGTTATGTATCTTTGGTGGAGGTAAAAGATTCAGAAGCATGTCTCAAACCAAACATGAAAACCAGAACTATCTGCATGGATAGATACCACTAAGGGTAAGTGGGAAAAAAAGTTTTATTTATTTATTTATTTGAATCTGCACCTTTAACTTTTCTACACACTCATTCAAAACAAAACCAAACTGAGAAATATGGAAGTCATGGTACTGTTGGCGAGTATGCCAAAATATTTGCTTATTTTTCATTGACTTACAAGTTTAGAACTGCAGGAGGTGGCGATAATAACAACAATTATAGTATAGAGTGCAATACAATACCATAATGCGAAGATCCATGTTATTCTGTCCACTCAGACGAGCTTACAGTCCAACATGTCTAGCTATTGGTGTTATTTTGTCTGGTAGCTGTAGAGAAAAGGACATTTTTTTACTGTAAGAATGCAGCGATGAACAGAAATGTCTCTCTGTCTCGTAGGAACGAAATCTCTCAGTACATCGACATCCCGCACAACTTCACACTGACACGAGGCTCAGTCCGAAACGGACAGCTAATGCATTACGACTACTCCAGCCACAAGTACGTCTTCTCCATCGGCGAGAACTTCCGCTCGCTCCTGCCTGAGGCGTCGCCGATTCTTAACAAACATTACAATGTCTGCGCTGTGGTCGGCAACAGCGGCATCCTCACCGGCTCGCGCTGCGGACCCCAGATCGAGAAGTTCGACTTCGTCTTCCGCTGCAACTTTGCACCGACCGAGATCTTCAAGAAGGACGTTGGGCGACGGACCAACATGACAACCTTTAACCCTAGTATCCTGGAGAAATACTACAACAATTTACTGACTGTACAGGACAGGAACAACTTCTTTCTGAGCCTGAAGAAGCTGGACGGTGCCATCCTGTGGATCCCGGCGTTTTTCTTCCACACATCGGCCACGGTGACGAGAACACTGGTCGACTTCTTCGTGGAGCATCGAGGTCAGCTGAAGGTCCAGCTGGCCTGGCCTGGAAACATCATGCAATACATCAACAAGTAAGATACACCACACTACCACATCTGGTCACAGGCCTTTGAATCACACCTGGTAATATAAGTTTTCTCTTTATCTTGATTGACTGATTGATTGAGATCAAATCTCAATATACAATATGACGTCCAAGGTGAAGTGTGACCTGGCTGTTCACACTCTGCATGTATTTACTGCATGGTGAAAAATGAGGCTTGTCTTATTCCATATTTTTATTATTGTCAACAAATCCTGTCAAAAGACCGAAACTGGCAATGCATTTCTCAATACTTTAGCCTTTCATTGCCAGACCTATTCGCTTTTGTGAATGTGACTTGAACCTCTCAGTTCATTTTCGATTTCCAAGGTGGGTTTTCAAGGGTCACAGACCAAAATTCCTCTGGAAGCAAGTGGATAGACCTAGAACCAATCAGACCAACGAAACGTTGAGTAGCAACCGGCAGGGCCAGTTGGTCAATTAAACTTTTACCAAATCCTGTTGGTTGTATGGCAAACACATCTTTCTGATCATCAAACGCAACGTGCAATTACTTGTCCTTCTTTTAAAAACATATACCATCCAGTTTTTTTAATACAGTTGCAGTAAAGGATTCAACAGACCTCTTCACATCAGCGACGGCCATCTTGGTTTTTAATGAAAATGCTTCAGTGGTGCTCCTCTGTCAGTCATCGTATCAAACCAGCCCCATTTTACATAAATGTTTGTGACTGGCCTGAACTCTCTCACGTGCATGCTGATTGGTCTGGTTTCCAGGCTAGCTCAAAGTACGGTTACATTTCTAACACTCAGTAATTTCCTAAAATAGCTGGGCACTGTAGTTTTAAGCAAATGTTAAGCCGCGAATTGATACACATTTGATGCTCTACTGAGTATTTCCAGGACAGTGTATGTAGGATTGGCTAAAGTAAACCACTGTGTAAATTGTACTAAAGGAACTTGTCACCTTGTGCTACAGTGTGGCTCAATGATGTGTTTTAATAGTTTTTGACAACAATACATGGTTGGGTATGGGTTTTGTTGTCAATAGGAAAAAATATGTTCAGAGTCCAGTCCTTCAGTCCAACATTATTCTCTAAAAATTAAATTTGGATACTATTCATTGGTTTTACAAAAATATGAGTAATGTTGAGTAGTGTTTCTGCTTGTCAGAGATACCTTGTGCGTCGTGACACCATTTCCACCTGGCAAGGATGGTCAACCATGTCCCCTAAAAATGACATGTTACTCAGGACACACGCTGCTCAGTTTTTATTCCTTCGTGCTGGAAACAGTCAGATTGTTTTCAGGTTATTCATCCATCCGTCCGTCCGTCCGTCCCATTCTCGGTGACGCAATATCTCAGTAACGCTTTGACAGAACTTCTTCAAATTTGGCACAAACATTCACTTGGACTCAAAGATGAACTGACTAGATTTTGGTGGTTAAAAGTTAATGGTCAAGGTCCAGATGATCTCACGTTCTTGTGAATGCAGTATATCAATTCATGCACCAACTATGACACAATTTACCTCAAATGTCCATAAGGATAAAATATAATAATGGCATTTTATATCCTAAAGGTCAAAGGTCAATTTATTCTCTCATAATGTTCTGCAAAAACACCTCTGGCCATTATTCAATGCTGTCACTCCGGAGGAAGAGATTGTGACCATATTTCCTGTAACTTGTCTGGATGGCGGAGGGTTACAACCACGAGGCAGTTATTCTAGTTTCTTTGAAAATGTGTCAGGACCTGTCTGCCTCTATCTATCTGTCTCCCTGTGTCTCTGTCCAGTTTGTAGTAGTGAGTGGAACCTGGCTAACGTGTGGTTGTATTGTATCGAACTGTGCTCTATATGGCAAAGAGGAGCTTTAGGCTCCAAAGCGGATTATAAGGAAACAGCTATTTAGTGAAAGGTATGGTGCAGAGCTGTAAGAGTGTGTGTGGAGAGGGATTTAAGTCTGGTGCTTAGTGTTGTAGCAGCAGAATAGGCACCTCGTACAGTAGCGTAATCTTCACCAATCCCATTAAATCTACCTGCTCTGGAAGAATTACCACGTTTAAGCAGCTCAGACGGCTTTCAGCACCTCGAGGACTCTTGGAGACGCTTTTGTTGAGGCCAGTTCGGAGAGTCTCCCCTCTGTGATGCTGCAGAGCAGGACTGCCCGATGAAAGCATCAGCAGTGATCAGATTATTTCCTTTTTTTCCATTCAACTCTCTGAAGTGACTTTTGTCAGTAACAGCTGAGGCTCAGAATTATGATTGACATGTAGAAATAAATGGACAAAACCTGACACCAGTGCAAACAGTTATTTCTCCTTTTTTTAAATTTTTTTTTATTTTACTGAAATTCAGCTTTGTGCTAATTATTATAATGACATGTATTTTAATGGCTCATATGGAGGTGTCAGTATAATGTGCTGTAAATTTCCTCATCAGCATCGTTAATGCTTATTAATGAAGTCATACTGATTATTTCTACTACGCCGTTTTATGGTCGGTGTTAAGCATTTGGCAATGAAAAGAAAAACCTTGCACTATTGGTATCGAGAGGCTTTTATTATGAATCATTGAGACAGGAAGTGTTGAGATTAATTGATAGTAGCTTCAAAGTGATGTGAAAATAGAAACACTTTGAATTAATTAGTGAATGACAACAGCATCTCTGTTAGAGGAGACAAACCCGAAACAACAGGGTGGTGAATATAACATGAATCTGTTTGAATTAGTGCTTTGGAAATTCATGTGATCCTGTATTTGTCAAGATAAAGGGTAAAAGCAGAGGAACGGCTGAGTTAGCATTAACAGAAAACAGTATCATCACGAGTTCAAACAGGAAACACTGAGGTCTGTCTTCAATATACATGTAAGAACTGTTTATCTGCAGCTGAGGTAGTAAAAGTCCTGCCAGCATTTTGAGAATTATGGGTAAAACAACAAGCTAGAGTTAAACTATAGTTTATTAGTAACTTTGAAACCAATTTTTTTCCCCATTTCTCAAAATAAACTGATTGTGTGCCTTTTTAACATAAAATAAACCCTAAAATAAACCATGAACAAAGTTATTAAAACCCTGAATTATTAATGCAAGAGCAAACTGAGCAGCAGAGGCAACATTAAATGGCTCCACTTTCATGTTATTTACATTGCACCTTAATGTTATTATGAAAAAATGTAATTTCAATTGTTCTTTTCTCTTGTCAACAGCTACTGGAAAACCAAGCAGCTGTCGCCAAAGCGCCTGAGCACCGGCATCCTGATGTACACGCTGGCGTCGTCCATGTGTGACCAGATCCACCTGTATGGCTTCTGGCCCTTCGGCTGGGACCCCAACACGGGTAAGGAGCTGCCGTACCATTACTACGACAAGAAGGGCACCAAGTTCACCACCAAATGGCAGGAGTCCCATCAGCTGCCCGCAGAGTTCAGACTCCTCTACAAGATGCATATGGAGGGACTGCTGAAGCTCTCCCTGTCCCACTGCGCTTAGGGCTAAAACTGCAGCAGTTCCTTTGAACTCCTCTCCGATGCTTCCACGGGCCAGAGTTGTCAAAGTGACAAGACGGAAAAGGACGAGATTCAAGTGATTTTGTCAGAAGCAAAATCTTGGCTCTACGCCTGAGTTGGTGCAATGGGTCCTTAAACTGTGTTCAGCCTAAAGCCCATAATCCTGCACTCAAGATGAAAAAAGGTGCATTTATTTTTTACTGCTCTAGAACCTAAAGTCGAGCAGGATTTCAGTTGTTTTGTTTTGTTTTTTTGTGGAAAAGCCTGCTGCAGCTGAACTTCCAGGCGGCGTTGCTCTTCAGCAGAATATCACAGGCTCGTATTACTTAATGGTGTTTTTATCACTCATCACTCTTGGCACCACAGCTGCGAATCAGCAGATTGACCATTTAAAACCAAGGCTGGGACCAACATTAGCACTGCATTAAAAAAATAAATAAATAAATAAAAAAGGCAGATCCTTCTGATCGATTCAAATGAAACCGCCATCATTCTGCCTCACCATGTTGTTAAGCATTGAGGGCTCCGTCCTGCTGGGGGTCAATGACATGAGCACAGTGTACAAGTTATCACAATGGGCAAAGAAGGCAAAAATATCAGTTCTTTTCTTCGTGTTGGGACATTGTTAGGACGTTCCCACCGCTGCGTATCTGTTGGGTCGGGCCTTTATTGAGCTGATGTAATGTAGTCTGATCCTGGTACTAGTCGTGTTGTTCTGTAGTCTGAAAACAACAGTGATACTGGCCTCTGGACTTTGATGTCAGTGCAGGACAGCTAACACGTGGTACCAGTGTGTCATCTTCACTTGGACCCGACATTCGGACCCACCAGGAACAATCTTGCACTTACACTTTTTTGTTTTATAAATAATTCTTTAGCAGCTGAGGTGAACAGGACAGTATCAGTGTTTCCAGCCGGCAACAACAAGGGAGGCCACACACAGATATATCATTCAGAATTCATTTATTCAACTCAAATTTACCAAAATGATAGCTAAATGGTGTGGTGTGAAAGTAAGAGAGATATCATTGTCTGAAGTGTATGGATGAGTGAGGATGAGTGTGATGCATGTTGGACACAGACAGGAAGGCTGTAGGAGGATGCAGCAGGCCAGGCTGAGAGAGAAAGCCTGAGGAGGGCTGTTCCTTCCCTTATGTCTTCTGGAAGCCCCGCCCACCTGGGCAGGTAGAGCAGACCACCCTCCCACCTCCACCTACCATCCGACTCCCAGCATCTGCAGAAGTAGCACAACAAACCACGCTGGCAGGCAGAGGGGCAGGGGTTGTCACACCGGTGGTACACTTTAAATCAAGTACATTTAAAATGTAGGCAGTTGGCGGACGCTCTTATATAAGAACATACATAAATGTAAAATTTAAATAAGATAACCATAGATTAGCCAGGTGCACAGTAATGTAGTCACTTTGTTACCCAGATTTCAGTACATTTATTTGCGAAGCTGCATTCACTGAATTTTGGGGGACTTCAGAACAAGTTGAAAAAGCAACACTGACATATCACCTGACAAAGTTGTTTCAGCTAACATGCAAACAAGCTGCCTATTAACACATCCAGCAGACACAGAGCAACATTATTATCATTTGAGTTGTGTTTGTATCCACCGGATGAATCTAAGTCCAAAATACAATCTTTTTAGCTCTGGTTTGGTCTCCACCAGCTCCCAAGAAAAATATCTGGCTTCTACAGCACTGCTTAAGAATGAATTAAAGTATAAACTCTTAGAGCTACGGCTGTTTAACACCTTTAGCTGTTTGCTGTGGCCCCTGTTACTGTTACAAGACTTAAACCGTAAACAGCTTAGACTGAATACCGAGTCAGGCTGTGTGTCCACAACACATCTGTAACAGCCACAGAAGCACAGAGGTTGACGCTGAAAACAAGGTATAAAGGTAGAGCTGTCTTCTGACCTGGTTAAATGCAGCTGTACATACGGTGGCGTTACCACGACAGCGAATCTGAGGAGTTGAGTAAGACAGTTGAGGCACCAGGAATGAACGCATCAACAGCAAGTCTACAATATAGTTTAGAATTAGGCTTTGTGAATTGTACAGAAGCTGAGAAAGGCCATACTCGCAAATGTAATAACAGAGATAATGGCATTATCTTTATCTAGAATAATTATCCTGTTATCTCGAGATAACGAGATAAGATATAGATAAGGAGATAATTATAAGGAGATTACTGTCTCTTCAGCTCGAGATAATGGTGTTATCTCAAGATGAAATAATTATTCCGTTATCTCGAGATCATGAAATAATTATCCTGTGATCTCGAGATAACGGAATAATTATCTCCTTATCTTTAGGTAACGGGATATAAAGGTTTTTTGCGAGTATGGCCTTTCTTGGCTTCCATAGAATTGTGTTCAAAAAAACATATGAGGAAGGTTCACTTTGTAATTTCTTCCCCTATATTTTTGTGTGTTTTAAAGAAACATCAGGATTAAAGTAGATTCATAGTCCCGCAGCATGAATCGCCACTTTAGCCAGGTGGCTCCATTCATACCCAGGTATTCTGTAGCTTTGCTGCTGCTGCTGGAGGGTGTCAATGAGGGCTTAGATTTTGATCTGAACACTGGGAGGCAGGTGCATTTGATCCATTAGCAATGATAGTAAATAAAGATATGTAGTGGACACAAATCCTTCAATTTGTCTCTCACCTGTAGACTCAGGCAGTAAATTATAATCCTGATTGGTTTATTGTTTTGGATATTTGGATCAATATTACTTTCTTGGTGTCACATTTCATATTAGCATGTCAATTTTATAAGAAATAGATTGTTAGAGTTAATGAGAAGAATGTAAACCAGTATTAGTTTTTAAATTATTTTGTAAATCCTTAAATTGAATAAATGAGTGACTACAAGGGCCACAGATGAAGAGCACAGATAAGCTCTCGCACTGAAGCTCAGTGACGTCCCTCACTTGTAAGTCGCTTTTGATAAAAGCGTCTGCCAAATGAATAAATGTAAATGATTGTTGCTGCTGGATCGTGACTCTACAAGGACACAGTGAGAGGAGACAAACTCCAGTCACCTGCACAAAAGTTGGATACGTTACACCCCCCCCTTCCATCAACCGATCCTTGACACCCTTACTTTCCACCACACTACTTCCTGTATTGGCACTGAACGCTGGCGTTGGGTGGAAACAAAGCTTTGCTAATTTTTTTCATTATGAACAGAAAACGTAGAGATACTGAGCTGGAATTTAAAACCCACAGGATGCTACAAAGTGGGAGTCTACATCTAATGATGAAAGACTACCTGTACTTCCCTCTTTGCTGGCTCATTCATGTGATGATGTGATCATTTCCAATGTGTCCGACATGAAGTAAGAGGAATAATTAGAAGAAGAAAGCAACGTTAACCATGAATTCCACATTGTACATATTAGGTGAAAACCATATTTTTTAACATAATTACAGGTTTTCTTTCATTTGAATGGCAAAAATCCAATTTAGTGACAAAGATTTTGGCCCTCTTGGCATCCCATAGTGGTGTGCATTTGTATACTCAGGTTTTTGTGAATGGGTGCAGTTGTACAAAGTACATATATTGTTGCTTCTGTGTGTGTTTTGTGGTATGCTAATATTTTGCAGATCCATCTAGTACTTGCCATTGGTAATTAATTAATGATTCTGATTAAAAAAACTCAGTAATATTTGGTTTCCGTTGGTTTTAACCTTGGACTTGATCCATATTTCCCTCATATTCTGAAATATCCAGATTGTTCCACACACTGTAATCAGCAATTTGCATTTCTTGCAGAACCACAAATATACAGTATAAACTTAACAGAGGCAGGTGGCCTGGTCATCAAGAGGGTTCTTCAACAAGGGTACAAAAGTACTGCGAGTAAGAATAAGAATAAGAATTAACAATACTAATCATAATAATCAATCATAGGGGTCACGGATCAGGTGCATGATCCCTGAATCAGGTAGAGACTGATTTTGTTGTTTAACAGGAACAGGAGGGCTTTTGTCCAACTACCCCCCCCCCCCCCCCCCCCCCCCTTTACACCACCCAGCCTTTATAGAAAAGCAAAGGGGCATATTCCACATGTGAAACAGCATTTTACATGCACATACAGGCACATGTGGTCTCCAGGCATATCAAATATGAATGATCAAATTCAACATGCTTTTTTTTTTTTTTGCAAGGCAGTGACTCCTTTTTTTCTCCATGCGTTTTCATATTTGCTGCAGTGTGTCATTGAGACGACAGAGACGAGAGAAACTGGAACTATTTTTGTAATCTGCAGCAGAATCTCAGCTGCTGTTTTTGCCTCTAATTTGTTTGTTTATTTTTTTAGTTTCCTACTGTTTCGTTTCCAAAATGAGATGTCTGTGACTTGAAATGTGATATTTTCAGGACTTTGACGAAACGATTGTTGGCATGATGGTTAAATTCACCATTTAAACAGAATAGTGATGATGTTATTTTCTGACCTGAGCACATTACAAACTCGTTAAAGTTAATAAGATGCATTTTTTTTTCTTTGTTTTTCACCTTCTTTTTTTTTTAATATACAATCTCAGTAAGCATCAGGTGATGTTTTTCAAGAATGTATTTTTTGCATCTTGAATGAAACTCATATTAATGACGCTGGTTAGATCCATATCAATATGTCTTTAGAGTTCACTCTATGAAAATAATATGTACTAAAAACCACATTTAGATATCATCCACAATAAGCTGTACATTAACAAATATCTTTTAGTCATCCGATACTTGAAATAAAATATATCTACTCTGTATTTATTTCATCATTGAGTCATTAAAATGAATGAAATAATCAATTTGACAAAGTGAGTCCTGTCTTGTTTTGAGTGGAAGTTTACTGATCCTTTCTGAATTCATCCTTTCCGTTGTTTAGAACAATTTTTCATGTATTCTGAAGTTTGAGTTTTGTTGTGTTTTTAAAAAATTTTGATCTACATTCTTGTGAAGGCTCATATTTCATCATATTTTGTCCAAAATAGGATAAACTACGGTGGCCCTGAGGGAAACACGTGCAAACAGAGAGAACACAAACAACTTGAGAAAACGTCTTCATCAGTTTGAAACACATGCGCTGCAAATACTCACAACACAACAGAAGTGTTTCCAGGGGACTCTGAAAAGTGATGGACCTGCTGGGACGCACTTGTTGTTCAATGCCCAGTTGTGACTTTTGTTATTTAAGTTTTGAATTTAAATGACATTATAGGGTTGGTGGTACAGCTACTGGTTCAGGCATAGATATTGTGAAACATGGTGCATAAAGAGGAAATGTGCTGAGCAATGCAAAGAAAAACAAATAAATACATAAGATTCTAACTCACATATATGGAAGTGAAAAATTCAGTTCACAATAGAAAAGGAGGGAGTGTCCTGCTCAGTCACTGGTGCTCAGAGCCAAGTATTTATCAGTCCTAGTAAAGGTCCAAAAAAGCTCCCAAGGGTCTGTCCCCCATCTTCCTCGTTCCCCTTCATCGGGTTCGGACTCGACATCAGGCCGCCGCGGTTAAGACTCCACCTTCATCGGATGCACTCTACCAGGTGAGCCTCCGGGGCGCCGCCTCATCACTTCTGTTGTGTTGTGAGTATTTGCAGCTCGTGTGTTGTCAAACTGATGAAGATGTTTTTCTGAATGTGTTTGTGTTTTGTCCGTTTGCACGTCCCCTGTGTTGCATCACTTGTAGCACACACGTCTTACAGACAGAAGAAGTAGCCTGGGCACAGCAGCAGCGATGCGTCAGTCCTGAGAGCTGGAGAGAGGTTTAAAACAGAATAAAACAACAACCTTACAATGGTTTAGATGTTTTATACTTTTATGTGTGTGTGTGTGTGTGTGTGTGTGGGAAACACTTCCGTTGTGAGTATTTGCAGCACGTGCAATGCTTCTTCTTTCATTGATTCAAGGGGCAACGTACAGGTTAGCACTGTCTCCTCAACACAGGAGAGTCTGCGTTCACATCCACAGTCAGCTGGAACACATAGACAGATGGAAATAAGGTGAATGGATGTAAAGTTGGAGTATGTGAGGACTTTGACCAGGGGTTGGTTTCTCAAAGACAGGCTTTGACTGTGTCTTAGAAATAACAAATAGTCAGACTTCAGCTAGACGTCTGAATTCATCTGTTACAAAGCAGTTTAGTTCTTGACTATCTTGTGATACAATGAATTCTGGGTAAATTAAAACTTGTTTCAAAATTACAAAAGAGACTGTCGTCCTCAAAAACCAAGCCCATAGGTCATTTGTGCATTAGTTTATTATGACCCATAGTCACGTTTTGTTGCTAGGCGACATCTAGTGGTCGTAGTAATGATGACAGGAGCAATGGGAAAAATCCATGACCACCTAACCCTAACCCCTAACCATGGCAACAAAGGAAGTATTTATTTTAACCCAAATCATGATCTTAACCTAAACCTAACCAAGTAGTTTTAGTGCCTAAACCTAGCCAGGCCATGACCTTTATTGTAGTCACCATGGCGACGAAGGTAGGTACGCCGCTGTCGATACAACTGGCATGTTTATTATTGCAACCATGACAACCAAAGTCCAGTACAACTAGGGGCATAATTCAGGAGACAATCCCATGGGTCGTGTCAGAGGGTTGAAAAACACGACCTGTGTGGTCGTTCAGGTCGGAGGGGTTGTTGAAAAAAAAATGGCCGACCGAGGAACATCAGACCGCTCAGCTCCGTTTACACCAGAAGAAGATGTTTGTCTTTGGAAGAATTCAACAGTGAGTGAGAGTGTATGAAGAGTGAATGATAAAAAGAACAGTCTGACTTGGAACAATAAATGGCTGCTCTCTCCATAACAATGTTAGCAACCACAAATTATGTTTGGTGCTAGTGTTCAGTTTAGGTGTCATTGATTGTTACCATGGTAACACTGGTGTTAAGCCTGAGTTAGCCTGGGAGTAAGGAATCTACAGTACACTTCTAGCCGTATGTATGGGCAAGGAAGTTTTGCCATGAAGTTCAGTGAAGACGTTCATGGTCCCCAGGAAGATGACTTTGGTGAACTTTCCTTCTGGCTTCCAAAAGGTCAAAATGTCCACCTGTTCAACAGCTGAGGTCATAATGTGATGGCTCTAAAAGTAATGACTGTTGCAGTGTCAAATGACCCAAATTTCCAACTCTGGACAGTGACGCTGCACAGCCATGTTCCTGTGGTACAACTCACCTCATTAGTATCATTGACTCACTTATGATCCAAGTGTGTGTGTGTGTGCGTGTGTTAGTGTGTATCAGTGCCACATAATCAATAGTAAAAAATGATCTGTCCACGTTGCACAAGGGTCAGACATGATTCTGTGACCTTTAACCTCTGTAGAGGAAGGAGCCAGATGTTGAAAACAGAACAGAATGGAAGAGAGTATGAGGCTCCGTCATTCAAATTGATCTGAAATGTCAAACTGACCGCTGCCCCGTCTCATTTCATACTACTGTCTAAATCTTGTTAGTAAAAATCCTCTGCTATGATTAATATTTTGATTAACGTGACAAGCTGTTGGTGTTAGTGGTTGTGCTAATGCTAACTCTCTCTCTCTCTCTGTACTTACAAGTTTTCAGGTCATTTCTAGCCCCGCCCCCATCCCCACGAGTTGACAGGATTGGTTCCTTAGGTTTGTGACGTATGAAACCCTGACTGTCTGAATCTGTGTTTATGAGACTGTTGTTGGTTCACTGCAGGTCAAGGTGGAAACACTCAGTCATGGTGTTGATGATTATTTCACTCATCACATGTCTTGCATTATATAAACAACATCATATGGATGTTAATCAGATTAAACTCATGATTTTCATCTTCTCTTTTTGTTATTTGTTGTGATGTAATAATTAAAATGATAAGAGGGAACAAACAACATGAAAGAAAGACAGTGACAGTCTTAAAACATGTTTAATTACATGTAAATAATTACAAACAGGGATCATCAGACTGATGACATAAGATGTAATGTAAAACTGTATTCAGTAGTGAGGAGACCATACATATTACAGCTACATTTTTTATATATATATATATATATATATTTGTATTTGCTTTCCTAATGAATGTCTTAAGAATCAACCATTTAAGCTCATTTATGTGTGTGTGTGTGTGTGTGTGTGTGTGTGTGTGTGGTGTTTGCACTTAACATAATCTGTTTCCTAATCCTTTTTACCCTCAAACATCCCTCAGTAGAGAAGACTGGATAAAATATTCTCACCTTTTAAAAACCTTCACACTTTACAAAACGTTCCTCATTTAAAAACTTTGCCCTTACTTTTCTAAAACGTGAAAACAGCTGTTCTGTCTTTTTTTTTAAAAAATGTCCTCACTTTAAATAAATGTTGTCACTTTATAAACATTAACTCCCCACAAAGATACAAGAACAAGATCGCACACACACATGGACACACACACACACACACATTTTCTGGATTGCAAACAGAGATGATGTCAGGCAGCGGCAGCCTGCAGGTCGATACTGTCCTGCTGGTTTTCAGGGAGGGGAACGTGGTGAATTGTCCAACCTCAGAGGTCAGAGGTTACAGAGCATCTTCTCAACCGCAAACATGACAGGAAGATGAGACAATGGGAATTTTATTAGAAATAAAACTATTTTTTTTCTTACTATGATTTTGTTTTGTTTTTCATATTCAAAGTAACAGACAATTTTGAGTCGAGTCATTTTCTACAGCATTTTTTAAATTACATTTTAATAATCATCCTACTTGTGCTTTTTCACAAAATAAGTAATCACACAAATCTCAAGGATTAAAAAACAAAATGACGTCTAACTCAGTGATATAATACAACAATTCATTTGAAGTGAAGTAAAAATGGCTTTTAAATGGAGAAAAAACCTCACAGCCCTCCTGCCCCCTAACTCATAATCACTCACTATCACCTACTGATGAATGATGTCATTATTCCTCTGCCAACAAATCTCAAATAATCAATAATAATCCTAATGGTATTGATAATGTAAACCAAAATAACTGGTACAATATGAGTGATGAACAACAAAGAATACATTTAAAAATCAAAAAGTAAAATATTGTGGATATATAGAGACACACACACAAAAAAAATAATATATATGTATATATGTATATATATATATAATACTATTAATACTATATAATACTATATATTAGTATTTTATTTTCTAAGTTAAATTACAGAAAATCTTTCATGTTGAAATAAATCTTGTTCTGTTTTTTAAGTGGGGATATTTGAAGAAAAGAAACAGAAAGAACCGCCATAAGAATGTAGGTCAGCATGTATGTAAATGAGAGAGGTCAGATGGCGAGCGCCGGGGGTGGCTGACCTCTGACCTCTGACCCTTTCAATCCTGCTGCTTCATGTCAGCAGCTGCTAACAAAAGAAAACCTGCAGGAGTCAACAACTGGATTTGTAAGCGAACAGATTGGGATTATTTTGTATTTAAAGGAAGCAATTTGTAAATTTTCATGCATTTTAAAAACTGCTGTAATATTTTTCCTTCCTAATACACTGTAGGTTTATTTTTTTGCATATTTTCAAAGGAAAGTACAACTTTTAATCAACACACAGTGAAGATAATGTTTGATATTTTTACACAATTAATATATGAGAATTAAAGAGATGAATTAAAGAATACTACAACAAAACTAAACAAAACAAAACACTGGAAACTAAAGTAAAAGGAAAATAGTTCATATGAACTGGATCAGATCAGTGTGACTGTTGGAGTTCACAGATAAGGAGAAACACTTTATCGATTGCTGCAAGAGGAAATGAGGTCACAACAGCAGCGAAGCGTGAGAGGAGCTGACGGTGAAAACACAAACAAGTGCAAAACAAACAAAAAAGGACATGGATTAATAAATAATTAGGCTAATAATTTAAGTAAGCAAATAGATAAATACATGTGCAAACAGGCAAATGGGTTAATAATCACAAAATCTGTCAAATAAATCTTTATATATACTTGTAAAGAAGCAATGTGAAGAACTGGTTTTAAGGTTTTAAAGTGTTAATTATAAAAACAGCAGAACTTATATGGAAATATCAATGACTGTGAAATAAAAGACAGATTGTGAAAACAGAAGAAATGAAATTCACAGTGTCACTGAGCACACAGACATTCCCCACGTTTGTCCAAAGAAAAGTACAGATGAATTCAATTGAAGTCGCAGAAGATCTCGGAGTATCCATGGTGACATTATGAGATGAAAAATAGAAAGAAAGAGGAAGCCACACACACACACACACACACACACACATGTCCACATGTCTAAGAACCAGCAAACACAAACTACACTATCATCGAGTAAAAAAAAAAAAAAAATAGAAAGACATCTGAGTGTTTACACTCAAATTACACAAAATGAAAAAGAATCTATATTGTGCAACACGTGCAGCATTTAGGGTCAATGACCTTTGCACTTTGCTATGATCAGCATTTACTCTTTATTTCGAGTTTCAGTTTAAGCACTTGGGTGCATTACATTTTTAGCTGTTGTGCATATATGGCATATGTGTATGTGTGAATGCATGTATTCATGTGTTTGTGTGTGTATACAGTATGTATGTGACAATAAAGTGGAATATATGTATTAGAAAAAATATCAATACAATTTTCAAGGGGTGAGCAAAGAAAGAGCGAAACTGATCTTTTAGATAAATGTGTAAAAAATAAATGATCATGACCATGAATAATGATTATGAGATGATCATATGCACATGCACTTATGTTCTTCTCTGTGGTGGTCTCCAATTCAACTGTGTGGAGATCAGAAATATTAATGCAGCTCCTCCTCCTCCTCCTCCTCCTCCTCCTCCTCCTCCTCTTCTTCCTCTCTTTGATCAGAAAGTGCAAAAACTCAGAAACTCTCAGCCTCAGTCTGAGGCCGTCACGCTGAAGGTTGGCACCGTCTTTAGGCCGAGAGGAAATCAATAAATCAAATGTTATGATTAAAGTAGCAACAAGCCAGAGGACA